>NW_020524156.1:0-79174 GCF_003368295.1 Carassius auratus | reverse complement strand
AATTTGTAATACCTCATGAAATTAGAGCTCTAGTAGCTGTAGTTTGGACCTTTTTTTTTATTATTATTCCGCAAACAGAAGTGTAGCCTACTTGATCACACCCAATCAGCTCGCCTTGGCTGCTGCTGAATTTTCCTCACTTTATATTTACAATAAGACGAAATATGATTTTAAACACCAGGACTCCTTTCGTTTTCATTTAAACATATTAATAGGCGCAGAAATGACCGTAGTTCAGGGAAATGTGTGGGCCTAACGTTACATTACAATGAAACGAAATATTATATCAAACAGTAGGCTATATTGACTGTTTTTTAATTTTCATTTTAACATATTAATTGATAAACTGAATAAAGACCAAGGATTTACCTGTTAGATTTACCCAAAACGAATCATATTTTATGTTTAACTACTGAAGAGACATCAGAGGCAGCGGCAAATGTCAGAAGGACTAGCAGGGTCGAGACTGCTTTCGTCGGTAAATAAGAGCACTGATCTGCCGCTGATCGCGTGCTGATCGTCTCCGAAATCGGTGAAACACATTTTAAATAGTCGCTGTCTTTATAAATAAATTGCGTATTTGAGTTTTAAACAACTACATTCTCGCCTGAAATGCTTTAAAACTACATTTCATGACACCGATAACGGTAATATTGCGAAAATTATCCGAATAAATTATGTGTATACTCACAACTGCTGTGAAATCAACCATCAGCATGTTTTCTCCCGCCCCCCCGAAATTTCCGACCTTTAAGAAGTATTACCTTGTCAGCAGGGACTTAGTAGTTGTAGCCACTACACTACAGTATAAAAATATTATGCAGCTTACTATAAAATTGTACAGTATACTTAGCCTGCGTTTTAAAGCTAAATTACTGTATTACTACTGCATGAATCAGAATGCAGAGTTTTTCTCAGATGAATGGTCAGTTATTCATTAGCTGTCAACATCGCTACAAAAAATATCTGACCACTGAATTATCTGATTGATTAATCATCATTAAGTATTTCAGAGACAATCAATCAGACCTTAATAATACATTGTTACCATTATATATATATATTAATATATATTTTTTTTTTTTATTTTTTTTTTTTTATTTTTTTTTTTTTTACTCGAGATAGATCAAAGTTAGTAATAATCTCACTTTCTATAGCCTCATTTATTCGCTGTTTGAATAACCTGGAAAGGAAATGTTTATAAAGCCTAATTATCAATTTCTGATGTTTTTCAGAAATTCAGTCGCATTAAACATATTTTATTAGCCTAAATTACACCTATGACTGGTTGTTGCCTAAAAAGGCGGGTTTATGATGTTTAATACATTTGGCATTCTCCACATATAACTGCAGTAGGCCTACTTTTAAAATATGGTATAGTATAAGTATATATAATTATGCTATACTATACTACACACAACTATACTATATGAATTTATAAGTTTTAGTCAGGTTATGTTGAGTCACTATTGGCAATAATTAGTCAAATTTTGTTTACAGCTGGTCATCATATGACAACATGTAAAGTTAGATCAGGGTCGGTTTTTATGTAAGGAAGTTCCTCTAAACTGTTTCTTCTTTTTCAGTGGTACTAAACGGCCAATCAGGAAATCAATTTAAAGGGTTTATGTTACAAGCAAGTCAAGTCGGATCAACTACTTCCATTGGCACTTTTAATGTGGTAGACAATAATGCGCAGCTCCTCAACTGCGATGGAACTGCTGTGAGTTTATCTACATTATTTTCATAGTGTTTATAAAATTGTATATAATATTCTTTCATATCCATTTTACTAATAAGATCGTTTGTTATGGAAATGGTATTGAAATAACATTGCCTGATTATCATTTTTTATATTACATTATTATTTTATTCAGAATAGCGCAGTCTCTCACACATCAGCCACTTCAAAAAGTTCAGTTCAAGCTAAATGGACCGCGCCTACGTCTGGACAGATCGGCAATATAGAATTCAGGTATCATTTTTAATGTGTCTTAAAGGGTTAGTTCACCCAAAAATAAAAATTCTGTTATTAATGACTCGCCCTCATGTCGTTCCAAACCCGTGAGACCTCCGTTCATCTTCAGAACACAGTTTAAGATATTTTAGATTTAGTCCAAGAGCTCTCAGTCCCTCCATTGAAGCTGTGTTTACGGTATACTGTTCATGTCCAGAAAGGTAAGAAAAACATCATCAAAGTAGTTCATGTGACATCAGAGGGTGTAGCATCGAAAATACAATTTTGGTCCAAAAATAACAAAAATTACGACTTTATTCAGCATTGTCTTCTCTTCCGGGTCTGTTGTGTTTTTTTGGACCAAAATAGTATTTTCGATGCTTAACAAATTCTAACTGACCTCTGATGTCACATGGATTACTTTGATGATGTTTTTCTTATCTTTCTGGACATGGGCAGTAGACCGTACACACAGAGGGACAGAAAGCTCTCGGACTAAATCTAAAATATCTTAAACTGTGTTCCGAAGATGAACGGAGGTCTTAGGGGTTTGGAAAGACATGAGGGTGAGTCATTAATGACATAATTGTTATTTTTGGGTTAACTAAGTTTATCATTTGTATGGTTCTTATACTTATTCTTCATTTTTATTTATATTTCTTGTTGTAATATGTTATGGAACATTTGGGTTTGTTTTAGAGCAACATTTGTGAAAACGACTGATACTTTTTGGGTTGGTGTCAAGAGCTCTACCGTGGCATATACAGGAACAGTAACTCCGACTGTAAGTCTAGCTTTTACTTGAAACCTAAACAAACATGAAACCAGGTAAATTATTTATTTATTTATTTTATTGGATATTTTAAGCAGAAATTGCTCTGTTCATTTCAGGTTCCATCAAATCCTGATTGTGGGAATACCAAAGTCTGCTACAGTCAGCCCAGCAACTGTGACCCAACTGCCAACGCAGGCTGCTACTTCATGGCAGTTCAGAGATCCTCTGATCAATCAGAAATGAGGATTGAAATGTTTGGGCAAGCTGATGGATACATTGCTATTGGGTTTTCGGATGACCAGGCAATGGTGAGATATCAGCAGGCCTTTTCTGCTTTATTTGTCTAAAAATGTTGAATACACAAGCCTATGTAAAACGGGCGATGTGTAGATCTTTGAGAGTGATGTTGTACTACAGACTAGCAGATATGGGCCAATATGCTGTAAACATCCAAGTGGGTGTTGGACATAATGCATTCTTCCTGAAACATTAGAATTAAATCTGCTGCACTGAGTCGAGTCTTATCTGGAGACAGCTTACTATATTCTTATTTCTCATCTCTTATCTCATGTGATTTAGTGTTTCCAGGAACAATGAGACAGCATTATGTTCATATGGTTTTAAAAGTTTTTTTTGTGTTTGTGTGTGTGTGTGTGGACATTTTTAGGGCAATGACGACATCTACATCTGTGGTAAGGACAGCAGCGGCAAGCTCCAAGTGCAACATGCTATTTCCACAGGGAAAACAGCTCCAACTATTCTCTCACTGGTATATTCCTCTATTATGCCACCCTTCTGTTTCGTGACAAGATATCGTCACTCATATTTATTGTACATGTTTACAGGGGAATGTGACTGATATCAAGACAACGCTAATGAATGGAAATACTATCAATTGTTCTTTTACGTCCCGTAACGCGATTAGCACGAGTGTTAGAGCATTGTCCACTAGCGAGTACTACCTCATGATTGCTTCCGGATCCTCCAATCAAGGTATGTGGTTCTATATTAGATAAAAAAATGTCAAATGTAATGAAGTGTTATTGTAGTATAATTTCCTATTGATAAAATATGTGACCCTGGACCACAAAACTGATATATACATCATGAATGTATGCATCACTGAATAAATAAGCTTTCTAATGATGTATGGTTTGTAAGGATAGGACAATTATTGAAAATCGCCTTTAAAGTTTTCCAAATTAAGTTCTTGCATATTACTGATCAAAAATGAAGTCTTAATATATTTACAGTAGAAAATTTACAAAATGTTCATGGAACATGATCTTTACTTAATATCCAATGATTTTTCTCATTAAAGAAAAATCAATAATACTAATCAAAGTATTGGCTTCAGAAAACTTGTAAAGTATGGACTTTTTTGTTTTTCCTAAGCTTGACTCCCCCTAAGTCACTCTGTCCTTTCAGAATCTTCATTTGGGTTGTCTAACTGATGATTTTCTTCATTTTTAGGTAACATCCTGATCCATTCAAATAAATATGTCAGTAGCACAAAGGCTAATTTACAGGACCCAAGCCAGGTTGTTACAAGTGCTGAAGAATTCCCAGCGATTGTTAAAGCACACGGTGAGTACATCATGACAGACGGGATTCACTTGATCCACATTAAAGCATCACATCAGTGCTGTTATGGTCCTGAATATACTGATCTTCTTCAGGTTGCCTGATGTTAATCTCCTGGATGACCACGGGCAGTATTGGGATGCTCATAGCACGCTATTTAAAGGGAGTTGCCAAGGACCACGGTTGCTTCGGTAAAGATTTCTGGTTTATGGTAAGTGATGATAATTGACATTGCACACTGCACAAATGATGACATCTGATTCGTTCATGTAGATACGGTAGTCAGGTTTAGTAACCATAATTCAGATTGCATGCAGATTTACGCGTATGCATTTGGCAAATGTTTTAGTTGCATGCAAAGTATGCTTTTTATTTTATTTGTTTTTTGGTTTTTATTCATGCAATTTTTTCTGGATCAGGATTGTAAATAGGCGGATTCTGTATTATTATTATTATTGCTGTTTAGACTATAAACAACCAAACAGATTTAAGTATCAGATTCAGATTATGGTAGTTGGCTAGCATGCTGTCTAAACAAAGCCTTGTTCTGCCCATGTGGGCCGCTTTATCAAGCTCATCAGCTTGTTTGTCATGTTGACATACTGTATCTGTTTCGTCAGCATGACAGTGGGAAAATTTCTTTGATAAAAGCTTTGCAGTACCATAATAAGTTGTGGGGGAAAGTGTATGTGCAGTTAGTGTGAGAAAGATAAGAAGCTAGTAATGTTGTATGAACATCACTTGTCATTAACTACCTTTATTGCATTATATAACATAACTGTTCTATACATACTAAGATAATATAGAGTAGTTAAAATGTCAGCACAATATCAGCACCAATGATTGGGCTGGATGTAGCTAATGTACAGTATATTCAAGTTTTCATTTGAATTAACATGGAGTGATTTTAAAGCAGAATCTAATGTTGTTGAAGACCTGTTTAAAATGTAAAAAAAAAACTAAATGTAGTTTATTTCTTGTTTGAAAGGCCCACGTGTCTCTGATGGTCCTGTCAGTCATCGCCACAGCCATCGCATTCATACTGGTGTTTTCTTATGCCCAGGATTGGAGTGGGGTAAGCTAAAGTATAAAGGGTTTTAAATTGAAATACTGTTTATTTCGGATGTGTAAAGTGGAATGTCTGTGTGTGTAGGGGGCTCATCCGGTCCTGGGCTGTTTGGTGATGATCCTCAGTCTTATTCAGCCCATAGTTGCTGCTTTCCGTTGTGAGCCGAGTCATGAACGGTGAGAGAAACTTCTCTTAACCAAATAATAAATGGAAAAAGGAAGTGGAAGCATTGATGTTAATGTGGTGGTTTTCTTTGCAGGAGGTTTGTTTTTAACTGGGCCCATTCTTTCATTGCTTTAGCTATCAAAGGCCTTGCAGGTATAACAACAACTTCATTATCTTCATCAACAATGTGCATTTCCTCAGAAGTATAACAATATCCCTTTTAATTCTGTGAAACAGTGGCTGCGATTTTCACTGGTCTGGCACTGTTTGAAGGAAATGAGGAGGATAAATGGATGTTAAAAGTCATGGGAGGTTTTGTTGCCTGGGAGGCCCTGACATACATTCTTCAAGATCTGAACCTGCGGGCCAGGAAAAATGGTATGAAGTTATTTTGAAAAATATATTTATTTATTTATTTATTTATTTATTTATTTACACTACTGTTCAAAAAATAAGTATCTAGTCCTTACGAAAACTTAATTTAACTTATAAAAATACAGTAAAAACAGTAACATTGTGAAATGTTATTATATTTTCATCTGTGTTGAAGGGTCTCAATATTTTGGGGGTGTTCTTTGATGAATAGACCGTTCAAAAGAACAGCATTTATTTGAAAACAGAACTCTGTTGTAACATTATAAACGTGTTGATCTGTTTAATGCACACTTGCTAAATAAAAGTATTATGTAACAGCTCACCCGCACTGAACAAGTATTAACTTATATCAAACAGAAAATCTTACTGACTCTGAACTTGAACAGTAGTGTATATTTGTTATTTATTTTTTCTAGGAATTCAGATTTTGGAAAATATTATTTGGAAAATGTATTATTTAAATAATTGAATGCATAAACGGTGTATTTTATGCTTGTCATTTTTATTTTAGATTCTGAGATTTGCAGTTTTGGATCGGTAAGTCTAACATGAAGTCAAATAAGCTTTATATATCTCATTATATAGATAATTTGGATGCACATATACAATATTTTCATGTTTTGAAATACTATTTTCTTTGTTTTTGTTAGAGGAGACCTGAAACAGTCCTGCTTCTCCTGTATTTATTGGGAAACCTGGCCTTCTTAATAGCACTTCTTGTTGGAATTGGAAGAACTTAAATAACCAACATTGTGTGGCCCTTCATCACTGGTTCTGAGGCCACTCTTTGGCTCTTGTGCTGTAGTGTTCAGTCCAGTAGAATCTCAACATGATTTTTTTGCTTGTTATTTTTAGTTAATATTGCATTCTTTCCAATTAGAGTTTCACCACTGTGCCTTTGAGCAAGGAACAGTTACTATACAATGTGTTATTCATGATGGAAAAACAATAGTTAAAATGATCTCAGGATTTAAACAAAGAAGCCAGGAAATTATTTATCCATATTTCATTTTAAAACATATCATGTTGATTTGTTGATTAACATTAACATTATCATGATAATTTTCTTTTTTTTTACTTCTATATATATATTATTATTTTTATATGTGTGTATATATATATATAGACATTTATATTGTGATTGTAATTTAAATCAAAGTCAACAGCACTCAGCCACTAGATGGCAGTGTAATAAAAGTTTTTTTATGCATGTAATATTTGTATTGTACATTTTCAGACTATTCAAGGGCCAAAATCAATTCTTCCACTGAAATGTATTCAAACATTTTATAGATTAATAAATAGACCATTTTGTTTACCTTTTGGATTATTAATTACTGAATTGGATACCCTACAAGATGTAGCCTACAGATGAATGGTAGTTAAACTGAATGGCTAAACTAGTTAAATATGGACTAATACATTGGTAACAAGTATGATGGTATACAGAAAAAAAGGTTTAACTAGCTTTGATGAAATATTACAAAATCATTAATTTATTGTACTAAAACATGCATGGATGAATTGTTTGTGTTAAGAAGAGAAATGTGTCAACCAGTAAACCCATTCAATTTTCAACAGTATTTACCTTCACATTAGGAAAAGAAGGGAAATCAAACTCCTAGCTACAGTATATGATTTAATGTCCACACATGCAGCCTTGAACACTCCTCATTCAGGACCTGACTGAAACACTCTGGTGTTGATTTCACAGCTTGTGTGAAGTCAGTTGGTTGGCTTTCATCTTTTACAGTGGTGTGCCTCACGGTTCTTGCTGTTTCAGCACAGGCCTAATATACTATCATATATATATATATATATATAGGTGTGTGTGTGTGTGTGTGTGTGTATGTGTGCCTTATTTGACCTCTATGTAGTGGTATTATAGATAGATAGATAGATAGATAGATAGATAGATAGATAGATAGATAGATAGATAGATAGATAGATAGATAGATAGATAGATAGATAGATACATAGATAGATAGATAGATAGATAGATAGATTAATATATATATATATATATATATATATATATATGTGTGTAACTCATTGGGCGAATTTATATCAGCTATGGTTATAAATAATAAAAAAAATTGTTCAAAATTATTGCTAGGGACATTTTAGTGCTTGCTGGATATAGGGACATGTCCCTATAGCATCCCTAAATTCTACGCCCTTGTTTGTAATGTACATAATCATTAAACGGTAGCAGGCGGCCAGGGGCGCTGGAACCACGGTGGATTTCAAAGAGCAGACTGGGCAGGAGTCAGACAAAGTGGGCGTTTGGAATATTTGGGAAATTGCACCCCAGCCTGAGGTAAGATTAACAACCCTGACACCGACAGAAAAACCAGAGTGAAACTTTAGCGTGTAGAACAGGACTGTAAAATATCACGCTTTCTATAAGTGATTTGTTTTTCTATACGCAGAGGTTTGTGAGAGTTTCCCAATCCTCAACTGAACCCTGTGCTGCTTTGAGCTCGACTTGATGCAGTGAGCTGCAGCGTAAATCATAGGAGACTCTGACTGATGTTTATTAGCATAAAGGGCCAGTGAACCGGAGATGCCCACAGCAGAACTGCCCCGGGGCCCCTGGACTTGAACAGAAGCAGGGCTGGCTATGCCCGGAGCATTTCTGAAATGCTCACTACACAGAATGCCTTTCTGGATTCATTTCTCAAAGCAGGAGATGTTTGAAGTAGTTTAGGAAAATGACTTAGTGGTTTGCTTTCGTCACAAATGCTGCTTGCTGAAAAACGTATTCGATTTATTTGATATTTAATCTATGTTTCCCAAAGAAAATCATACAACTTTGGAACGACAACAATGACAGAAATTTTATTTTGGGGGGTATTATCATTTGAACTTTTTTTCAGTAAATTACATGTGCTTTTAGTTAATTTAAAATCTTTTACTGAATCATTTACTGAAAACCATGTCGGTATGAGTTTCTCTGTGGTTTCTGTGAGAGCCGTTCGTTCTGATGTAATGTCTGTAGCATTAGGTGTGTCTTCCCATTACTGCTGATATATAGACATAAGCTTTCTCCGAGGAATCACTCCCCTCTCAAAGACTTGGTTTCTTCTTTACTAAAATAGACAATAGACAATACATACAGTTTGCTAGTCAATTTAGACTATAAAACAAGCCCAATAGTCCTAGCAAATTCTGTTTTGAAGCTCAGCTAGGAAGCATTTCTTTTGTTTTACACCGAACTGTAAATTATTACACGGCTGTTTTTCCCCCTAGCAACTATGTGCCAAGTGAGATGAATGTTGAAACTTCCTCTTGCACAAAATAAGTTTCTGTTCCTTTAACTTGATGCTATCTCTCCATATCCTCTCACTGAGATGAAGTTATTTAAATTTGCATCGCTAAACCGTACAAAAAACAGCTCAGTCGAAACTAGAGCTGGCACTGACTTCAGAGGGATCATAAGTGTGGTTAAGATAAAATGTGTGGTTTACAATGGTAAAAATACCTTAATTTCTCCTTGATTCATTTTAATAAATGCACACACGAAACAAGTTATCTGTTGATGAGACAAATCAGTCTCTTGTCAACGGTTTCCTGATAGTTGCCGTTTTAAATATATTCACATAAAACAGTATTCAGCACTCAAGCCATGGGAATTCGGCCAGATCTACATTTGCTGAGGCTTTACGGGTACAATAAAGCTGTCTGCTGATTCACCGTTTTTTTCCCAATTTGAGCAATAAGGCACAGCCAAAGGTTCTGTTCCTCCAAGACTCGCATCTGAAAAAGAGTGAGAAGATAGAGCGGACACCAGTGAAGTTCACTGAAGTTCGACAGCAACATTTAAAGGTCAAAAAAGTCATTGGATATTCATGTAGCACGAAATATTTTAAATAAAGCAGACAGATACTAAAAAAAAAAAAAAAAAAAAGAAAAAGGAATGTTTAGATACAGTTACAGTTACATATTACATAGTATAGTTACATAATATTTCATACACAATTTTAAAATACTTTAACACTCTTAAAATTAACAATAAAACTACAGCAGCTGTGTTTGCCAGAAATTGAGCATAAAAAGTATGGTAGCAACATTTACAGTAGGTTTTATGAATTTAATTTAAAATTTACCCAAAAAATGAAGTCATAAAATCAGTTTTGAACCTCTATTATACACTGACTCACACACAGAAAAGCCCCAAGTAGAAGCTAAGCTCAGCATTTTCCATGAAAAACCCATGCCACTAAAATAATGCAATATAAATTAGTTTACCAACATAAGATGTAACATTAAACCTAATGTACACAACTGAAAAACTAAGAAGAAATGGCTATTTGAATAAAAAACTCACAATGTTAAGCAATTAACATATTTTACTTCAGCATTTTTATAGTCTTTTACCATTAAAATTATGATTCATTTTTGTATACTGTTTGTCTAGAGTCACGTCTAGACTGTGAAAGTCTTTCAGAATTGTGTAAACTGTTTCCCCTCATTTATTTGTAGAACCCTCTGTTCTGTAGAGCCCTTAGTTTCGCCAGATGTTTTGCACATAAACAAGCCTCATTGTGTTTCTCTCTTCTTCAGAGCAGTTAACAGAGCATTAAAAAATGAGGGATCCTCCCTAGAGCCGATCTGGCTGCACCGAGAGAGAGGCAGGTGGAGCAGGGCAGAGCGTGGAGCTCTTCTGGTGGTGGGGAGATGGCACTGCGGCCCACCTCATGTGTTAGAGGACACAGAAGGTATCAGCTCCTGGAGAGTATTGGCTATGTTCTACTTCATCTGGTTCGGATGCCTTAGAAAATGAGTATGGTTTGAACAATGGTTTGGTTGGACTCTGATTTTACGTCTCTGAGGTATTTTACTCCTAAACAAACTGTGGTGGCATATGCCACACAAGCTGTTACACATTTCAGCACATCCGTCTGTTTGATTTCATATTTTACACATAATTTAGCACATTAGTGATACATTTTCAGTTCATGTGCACGGAGAGGACAAGTAAGGGCATTTACCAGGTTCTGTACAAATTCTGTGAGTTCTTCATGTAGGGGTTATAAAGTTACTCCAGCACACAGTCTAGAAGACTGGCTTCAGGGCGATTGTATCATTCTCACGGCACCCATTCACTGCAGACTCAAAGGATCTAAATGTCTCCAAATCTGCTCTGATGAAGAAACAAACTCTTCTATGTCTTGGATGATCTGAGGGTGGGTACATTTTCAACAAATCTTCATTTTTGGGTGAACTGTTCCTTTAAGGGAAACAAGATACAATGCAGTTTGCATTTGATACCAAAAAAAGTAAATTTTGCCTATTTGTAGTTTGCATTTTAGTTAATAATTTTCTGTCAGTTAATGATGCCTGAATGTTTCTGAAGGTACCTGGCTTCAGCGAGAGTTACGGCCACACACACTGCAGCCTCTATTCTGTCCAGCATCTCTGGCCTTCCAGTTTACAGTGCTACCACTGTAGCCAGTTTAGTGCCAATCTACATCAGATACTGAGGATGCAGATGGTCTGTAGATCTATACATGAAGACACAATGGGACTAATAAGGTTTATAGTACACAGTTAAAAGTAAAAAAAAGTGATGATTTTTTTACTGCTTCTGATTCCCATGGACACCCAAGAGTGATCTTCAGGCCCTCTGATGCGACCTTTCAGTAAACAGAAACTTGAAAAAGGTGTGACTGTAAGTGTTTTTAATGAATACTAGAATTAAATATATCAAGGAAGACAAAATTTGAATATTGTGGTGAATAGAGAGCAATATGGCACAGAATGAAGGTAATGATTTATCTGCCTGTTATAGCTACACACACACACACACAAACCTATGGGGACATCCCATATGCGTAATGGTTTTTATACTGTAGAAACTATATATTCTATCGCTCTTCACCAACCCTACCCCTAACCCTAACCCTCACAGGAAACTTTGTGCATTTTTACTTTCTCAAAAAAACTCATTCTGTATGATTTATAAGTGTTTTGAAAAATGGGGACATGGGTTATGTCCTCATAAGTCACCCTCTCCTTGTAATACCTGTGTCATACCCATGTCATTATACAGAGTTGTGTCCTTATATGTCACAAAAACAAGAGCACACACACACACACACACACACACACACACACACACTGTCTTCCAGGGTAAAGGCCATCTGTTACACCAAGACCAAAACAGACTCTCACGACCTGATTCATAAGATGCATCACCTTTCACAACACATATGATTCATGAGCACAAATAAAACAAAAATAAAATAAAAAAAGTGTTTCAATGCATATAAAATTGTACCCCGCTACGGGCTCTCACACTCTCATTTCACTCTATATTTTCAACTGTTTCACAAGTTGTCCTGAGATATTGTTGGTAAACATTATGTCAAGTCACATGAACCACACTCTCATCTGCAGTGGTCTTACTGTTTATAGCAAGACTTGCATGTATTGCCATGTGCTGTATGAATTATTATTTGAAAAATGGCGCAAACATAATGAATATTTATGTCTTCAACATTTGTTATTTTATTTTATAGACCGTTTTATAAGATACTCAAGGCCACAATTATGATCTCTAATTACTCTGGTGCATGAGGTACCTAACAACAACCTTTAATCATTACTATGTTCATAATATATCACAACCTCCAATAATGTTTTCTTATGTATGTACTGTATGTGGTTAGCCAATCATAATACATTCAGCTTGTGCGAAGTAACATTAATCAGCCAATAGAGGGAGCACTTCTAAGTAAGTCATTATATACTAGTGATAATTATATACTAAAAATACTACAATATTCATTAATACACCATTGGATTGGGGACATTTAAAAATAAAAATAAATAAATAAATAAATAAATAACAGTTTTATTCAGGGAGGATGCACCAAATTGGTCAAAGGTGACAGTAAAGACATTTATAATGTTAAAAAAAAGGATTATGTTCAAATAAATATTGTTCTTTTCAACTTACTAATCATCACAAATCATTAAAAAAAATTTTGTTCCCACAAAAATATTAAGCATCTACATCTTAATCAATGATCAGCTTTGGATCACGGGTATAAATTACATTTTTAAATATATTCAGATATTTTTAAATTGTAATTATATTAATTCTAGATCAAAGTAATTCAGCCATATTGAGCATGAGAGACTTATTTTCAAAACATAAAAAAAAAAAAAAAAATTCTGCCACCAAATATTTGAATAGTAATGTATGTGTGTTCCGTGCAGCTCTGTTATTTAGTTACTTGCCTTGTGGCTCACGATTACAGACCTGTGACCCTAGTGACTTTAGCTGTCTCTATCTTATGTTCCTCTTTGTTGATCATCCGGTGCTCTGCCCCGTCCTTGCACAGCTGACAGATCAGATGTCTGGCTCTGTTCCTCCTGGGGTCTCCAGGTTATTGATTTCTGCAGTAGACTTGGTGCATGGGGATCAATACTCCTACAAGGGTTTATAACTAAAATTATTTTGTCCAGATGTTTGTAAAGGGCCATTACTTTTTCTTCTCAGTCTGACAACGATTTGATTGAAATATGACATTATCTGACTTCCAAAGATCTATTTCATTGTTAAGCTTATCTCTTATAAGACATTTGAGGCACAGGAGTCATGTGGATTATTATGATGTTTTTATCGGCTGTTTGAACTCTCATTCTGACGGCACCCATTCACTGCAGAGGATTCATTAGTGAGCAATGAAGTACTGCAAAATTTCTCCACATCTGTTCCGATTAAGAAGCAAACTCATCTATATCTTGGATGCCCTGAGGGTGAGTAAATTGTTTAGCTTGAATGATTCCTTTAACTTCTACGGAACCAAAAATATTATTTTAAAAATAGATGTTTTGTAAAAAACACAACACAACCTTGATCTTTGCTTGTGAAATATAATCATGACGCTTGTGCAGCCCAGCAAAGTCATCAGGTATTGTCACCAGAAGCATTGTCATTAGCACGCCGCGTCAGGCTATAAATTACCAACACAGTGCGGGTCATGACAAGGATGGCAGCAATGTAGCAGGGCGAAAATGCTCTCTGAGCATTTGGCAAGTGTGTGACGCTTTGATCATCTGTCAGCTCAGAGGGGGCTATCTGCCTTGTGCCAAGTCTCTAAAATTGTGAAGGGAAACAGAGATAGACATTGGCTCCAAATATCCTGCATTCTCCACGTCCTTCCTGCAATGGCCCGCATTGTCAGGCTTCCTCTTTCTCTTCTGCAGCCAATCACAAAGCACTGTTTTACAGATAAGCCCCTCCCACCATGGAGGAATCGGTCTCAGTAAAGCTGATTCGTGCTATTATTCTGTCTGATAGTCTCTCTGGGGATTGATATGTGATTTATGACAATGTCCAGTCCTTCCATACCGGTGTTAAATGGACTAGAAACCCAACCTGGGTGACGAGTGAAGCGGTGTGGGTTGAGGAAATCTGGTCTGCTGTAGCATCCTGGATCACACCAGCCGAGCTAACCTCAGTTAACAGAAGAAAAATAGAGAAAGAAATCATCACAGAGCTTATTAGGCTCCTAATACACCTTGGTTATAACAGACAGATGGTTTAATTTACTGTCACGGCACGCTCAAGACCCCCCTGGTCCACCGTCTCACTGTGGACTTCTAAAGCATGCAAACATCTTAGCTGGTGCCTGCTGGATGTGAAAAGAGTGTCTCTTAAACACAAGCGGAGTGTTATTTCAGCAAGCTCTAAACCCAAAATGACTAATTTACTATTTTATGAACTGATCTGACTGGAGGGTTTACTACAGTGCCAAAGTGTGAAAATGCATTTTCATTTCAGACACATTGTCTGGTGCTAAAGTGAAAATGCAGACAGTCTTAGCTGGCAGTGTTGATACAGTCCTCCTCGAGTTCATCATGGCAGGAGCAGAGAGACAGGAACAGGATACCATGACAAGGCATCATCCTATTTCACTGCTGATTATCTGAAGAACGCTGTCTTCAGCCAACACTCATTCTCTCGCTCTGTGCTTGTATGTAAAAAACCTAGCTAATAACAAACTGCAGATGAGGTGAACAAACAGACCTAGTTTTAGGTTAAACTGAGTCATCTGCTCCGTATTTTGGAGTATGAAATGAATATAATCTATCATTGTCAAAGTTTGAAAAGATACTGTGGTTATGGGATGATTTAATCATTATACAGAATGTATTCAAACATTAAACATTGTGTTTGAATGTCCTTGGATAATTTATAAAGTGACATATGCTATATTTTTAATTAATTTCTTCCGAAAACATTTTATAGAACTAGCACTTTACAAGAAAAAAAAGTATTGCATTAGCGAAAAATTAACAAAGTTAACATTATAAAATATTTTACTAATAAAACGGTCCATTGTGAGTTGTGTATGTTAGCTGAGGTCAGATAATAACTTTAACAGGTTAAGCTTGTAATTTTAATAAAATATTAGTATCATGTTCCATGATGATATTCTGTAAAGTTCCTATATATATATATATATATATATATATATATATATATATATATATATCAAAATGCACTTTTTGATTAGAAATATGCATTGCTAACAA
This sequence comes from Carassius auratus, assembly GCF_003368295.1. Classification (NCBI taxonomy): domain Eukaryota; kingdom Metazoa; phylum Chordata; class Actinopteri; order Cypriniformes; family Cyprinidae; genus Carassius; species Carassius auratus. The sequence goes on along the minus strand of NW_020524156.1, from coordinate 63,697 downwards.
CCTCATTCTTTAAAAGCGATTTTCTCTTTTTTGCACCCTCTCATGCATCTCAGCCAAATACAGTTCTAAACAAAACATACATCATGTTTATTCAGCTTTCAGATGATGTATAAATCTTGTGACTGGTTTTGTGGTCCAGGGTCACATATGTAAATGATTTGGTAAATAATGACAGGACTTGCGTTGCTATGGCGACTTCGTCAGGCGAAAGCGACTTCTGCGCGTTGCAAGCGTTGTTAGCAAACTTGTAAATCGAATTTCTGTGGTTACTGAAATAGTTTCAAACGCTTAAAACGTAGGGTCGACATATAGCGGCTACTAAACAGTATAGGCTATTGGCTTTGTCCTCCGGGTGTTCCGGGTGTCAGACTCAGAGCAGCGTAACATACGGAACATCTGAAGCAGGAAGAGAGAGAGAGAGAGAGAGAGAGAGAGAGAGAGAGAGAGAGAGAGAGAGAGAGAGAGAGGGCGTTGGGAGGGGAGGGGAGAGTGAAAATAAGAGTTGCAAGCGAGTGTGTCTCCGCTGATGCTCCAACCCTGGAAACACCATCCAGTCATTACATCTCACGCGATTCTGCTATGCGCATCGGACGAGGAGACGCCACTTGCGCTTTGGTTTTGGACTGGTGTTAAATCTTTTACTGTGCACCACTGGACAGGATGGAGCATTGGAGACAATGTGCGTTATGGCTGATCAATTGCAGGGTGCTGCCACCGAACCATCGGGTGACATGGGAGTCCGCTCAGGTGTTCGACCTGGCGCAGACCCTGCGGGATGGGGTCCTCCTGTGTCAGCTCCTCAACAACCTGAGACCCCAGTCCATCAACCTGAGGGAGATCAACCTGAGACCTCAAATGTCACAGGTAAGAGATAGCCTACACGAAGGCAAGAAGTTCTGTTTCAGTAACAGTAGACGTTAAACTCAATAATTTAGGGTTAAAAGCATTTTTAGAAACACATGTTGTTGTGTGTATGATAAAGGTTGTTTTACTGCTGTGTACCTACCTACTTATATATACAATATTTGTTTTGCAACAGAAAGTTTATATTCCGCCAGATATGCCAGTACCGTTATTTGCGTCTGCTGAATTCTGCCCCCTTTAGCTTTAAATGAGCACTGCTGTTACAATATCAAGAGAGATGTTCAAAGATGCACTCAGACATTTTTTTTTAAACGTTTTATACATCAAAAATGAAAAGAAACAGAAAGATGATTAAGAATTCTAGAAAAATCTTTGAGAAATATTGAGATTTTATGACCCAGCCGACTAAACGTTTTGCTAGCATTTCCATTAAGTTTTAAATGAAAATTATATTTCTGAATGTTCTCTACAATGGAAATATTCCCTGTTAGCTGCTGGGTCATTCAGTTGAGTTGATGACAATAATAATAATATGTTTATTTTATTTAGTCCTTTCAGTGCACAATATGTTTTTTAAAACATAAAAACAAAAGTATAACTTCTAAAACCACTATATGGCGCAAATAAGAACTGGCTAAACACATATCCAAAAAATGAGTGAGTACACCTTTAAGGAGAATTCTTCACTTCCTACTGTACATAGTATATATAACCGTCTATGAGAGAAAACATATGTTAAATGAGTCCAAGAGTTTAGACTGAAGAGCACAAAGTGCTTTTTTTATACATAATTTGGTCAAAACCACAAATCTACAGCGGTCTGGCTCAGGGTCAGACGAAAGCTTTTTAAGTCAGGTCTCGTTCATTGTATTCTGTCAGGTGAGAGCGGGTTTAGTTGTCTGTGTGAAGCTGCTTTATTGAAAACACGGCCTTTGATATATATCTCTCATTCTCGGTTGTCAAACACCATCTGCTCCAAGTCTGGACTTGATTAAACATCCCTCTCACATGAGCGGAAAGCTGCTGTCAACCCAATGATGCTTCATAGGACTGACAGATACAGTATTCACAATATTGACCTTTATTTTTAAGGAAACGGATGCAAACTAGTGTCTAGATAGGCACGCGTGCACCTTTTGATGAGAATAGACCTTTGCATTATATTTGTCAATGTGGTGTAGTCACAGTGTGCTGATTCCAAGAAACATTTAGAGTAAGTCAAAAGGGTCAGCTTTTAGTTCTTTGGTTCGCTGACATTTTCTGTTGAAGGTTACTGTATATGATCAGAATTACATCATACGTCCTTTTGGCTTTGAAGCATCGCCTTGCTTCTGATTACATCAGATATGCTTCTTTGTTTTCATATGGTTTGTTATATCATAGTTTCTTTTTGCATTTTTGATTTTCATCTGCACTGACGTAGATGCATCTCCATTCACCAAGCAGTTTTACCCATTGAGAATTTACATACGCAAGAAAAAAGAAAAAAAGGGAACAGAAAATGAGCAAATGGTCTGTGTAAACCAGTGTTTTGAGCACAGAGGTGAAATTTCCATCTCTAAGGGCATCATCTGAATCCTTGAATTATTCATGACCTTTTTGGAAGCTATTTTATCAAAGACTCATTACAGCACATGGGACACAGACACAGGCGTCCCAGGGGCAACAGCTCAGACAAAAGCAGTGAAGAGAGCAAACTAAAAACCTCATCAGGGCACCTTCAGGGGCCCAATGGGCCCTTTGGGGTTCCCTTTACCCTAAAATAGCCGTGTAATTAAAATATAATGCTGAATTCACCCCCTGAAATATCAGTAATGGTTTGATGTTTGCGACAGGCAAATATAAATAAAAGAAACAGAAACGGCAAATACATTGATTTAAAAAATATATATATTTTAAATAAATGATGTTCTCAATTTATTTAATTAAATTAATAATTAAATAATATAAATTAATGAATGTATACATATAAATATAGTAATAAAACATAATGATATAAAACATAATAATAAAAATATGCTTCTATATATATATATATATATATATATATATATATATATATATATATATATATATAATTTTTTTTAAGAAATAATACTTTTATTTATCAATAATGCATTGAAGAGACATTAAAGGCATTTGAATTGTTTTAAAAATATTTGAAATAAACAATGTTCTTCTGAACTTTCTAGTCATCAAAAAATGTATTTTTGTCTCTCTCTCTCTCTCTCTCTCTCTATATATATATATATATATATAAAGATAAAGTTTCTGGTCTGTAAAATTTTTAATGAAGATACATTAAAGGCAGTAATTTTGTAAGATATTATAGCAATATTACAATGTAAAATTACTGTTTTTTTTTTAAATGTAGATTTATATTCTATAGTTATATTTTAAATTATATATCTATATATATCCAATTCTGAATTTTCTTTATTTCTAAATCAGCATAGAAAATGCAAACAGCACTTAGTGCATTCTCTTAGGACTACATAAGTACAGGTTTAGAACACAGAAGCTTCTGGGCAGGTTTGAAACATGAAACGTGGAAGTGCAAGTTTGAGGAAGCCACAAAGGCAAGCATCTTTCTCACGCACTGCATCAATCGGACTTGGTTGGTTTATGGGTTTCTTCCGTTTAAAAACACGTGCTTTTGACAAGGGTGGAAGGAAATGGCAACAGGTGTTTGGTAGGGCCTCAAAACTTGATTTAGATATCAACAGATGTCAGTTAGAATTACGTATGCAATATGTTTCATTATCAAACAGTGAAGTTATCTACAAAATGCATAGTATGCACTTAAGCCCTCTCAGTTTTACCCAGTTGTGTGTATCTGGTTTGATGCAAAATCACCGGTGAGCGGTTATTTCACACTATCGTTGTAATGCCAGTCACTGTCTCATCATTAGGTTGGAGGGGGAAGCACAAATGCTGACTCCCACTCTGTGCAGATAGTTTCCGAGAAATAACGCCAGAAATGAGGAAATGGGATGGAGAAAGGAAACTAAACATCCTCTAAAGACCCTGGACTGTGCCGTGGTGAAACATCAGAACCCCCAGGAGCTCAGATCTCTCTCTTTTTTCAGTGGAACCACGAGTAACAAGCTCCTGTCTGAACACTGTCTAATACGATGTGATTTACAAAAATGTGCATGACAGATCCTGGGCTGTTTTTCAAGTGTATACTTGAATTTTTTATGCAGTGTCTGTGGAGAATGTCTTTGAATGATACGCGTATACTGTATATTACATAGACTATCTGTTAAAAGCTCCTTTTGGGAGGTCAGAGACTGGTCACAGCAGCATATGTCTGTGTTTGAACATTTGAAACACCCATTCGTTTTAGTTACGGTGGGGCTCCAAGGTTGTTTTCGTAATTCTCTGTGTCAGACTGTGGATTTGTACATTTCAGACAGGGACTGGTTGCACTGGTTTGCAGCAATACACTGATTTGATGTAGTGTAAAAGAGGAATAACTAGACATTTGCATTTTGTGAAGGAAATAGGAGTGCGGTTGTTCAATACAAAAGACGTTGATGTTAGCATACTTATCAAGGCCTTTCTGCTCTTTCAGATGTGTCAGTGAGCTGCACGATTAATCAAAATAAAACCAAAACTGCTATATGTTTCAGTGTGAGTATCAAATTACAAAGGCTGCGATACATAAATATATGCACTGCATGTTTCACAGGGAAGCGCAGCACTGTAAGCTTTTACACATAAGCAGCTCATGCTCTAGTGTTTTCAGTCTTTCAAAGTGCTTGGTTCACAGTAAATGTTGCTCCACACAAACTCATCTCATGCATGTGCAGTTATTTTAGCTTATAATAACCATTTGAGCTTATAAACAAGCTGAAAATGTTTCCCTCTCACCAGACGGAAAACTTGATTTTAATGATATGAAAACAAAATCATTGGTATTGCACAATTGCACTGTAAAAATACACTATTATTATTTTATTTATTTTACAAATACTTTATTTTTTATTTTTTTTACCATAAACAACATGATTTAAAACCACATAATTTCCCCAAATCATGCATCTAATTTTTTGTTGCTGTCTTTTATGGCATTTTTTAGGTAGTTTCTGGTGTTCTGAGTGGTTACCCAGCAGGCACAGTACATCAATGTGACGTCAGGAAGACGTTGGACTCCAACTAATCCAACGTCAGTCAGACGTCATATTTTGGTTGAAAATGAAAGTTGGGTTGACGTCTAAACCCAACTTTGTTTGACGTCAAACTCTGACATCAGACAGACGTTGAATTTTGGTTGGAATAAGCACCACACTGCAACAAAGGGTGAAATGCATGGCAGCACATTAAATATCTCAAGATCTCAGCAGAGGAGGATTAAACAACTCCACAAACAGCATTACCAGCTTCACTTATTACTAACCAGACTGACTTTATTTCTGTCGGACATCTACAAAAGCTCTTATTGAAAATTAACAGAGGTTTAACTCTAATGTGTTTAATTTCCATAACATATAACAGTTAAACACCATAACAGTGATTAGTGTTTCCATTAGCTGGGCTCTTAACACTTATTATATCGTTTGTCTTCCCTGTGACAGTTGTGTGTCAAGCACATTTGCAGCATCAAAGAAAGATAATGTGACATGAGATCAGGTGATGGCTGTTATCTGTTAATGGTTTTATAATCATAAAATTAACTTGATTCACTAATGTTTTTACATTCATATTACAAACACTGTGTTTCTGTCACATGAGATCCAGTGGTGTTATAACAATCAGTTAAAATCTTTTAAACATGAGCTCAAAAAACTTAACCTACGCTGACACACACAGACATCATCAATCAGCGTATGAATCTCAACAATGGTGACATGCTTCATGCAGCAATGCATGCTGGGAGCCATGAGTTTTATACTATGGGGGCTCCCAGCATGCATTGCTGCATGAAGCATGTAACCATTGTTGAGATTCATATACTGATTATTGATGTCTATGTGTCTCAAAAGATTTTTCTCTCAAAATGTATTCAAAAAAAAAAAATCAGAATGTCAGATCTGAAGGATGAAAGTATTGTTTCTTGAATATTGTTTGTTAAAATTGGGTCAATCACAAGAAAAATTATCCTCAATCATTTTTCATCATGATAACTATATCACCTTATATTTGTTCATGGCCCCTTTTATAAAAAGTTATGTGCTTTGGTAAACACTATTACAAGAACCACAAACTTACTAAGCCAAGAGTCAAACTACCCAACTAATGCAAACACTGATCACAATAATGGTGATCAAACATTTTCAAATAAAACATCAACATCTAAATCTCTGTTAATTCTCAAAAATAACTTCTGTAGACGTCTGACAGAAATAAAGTCAAACTGGTAAGTAATGAGTGAAGCTCGTAGTATGTGTACTGCCATGCATTTCAATGTTTTTTATGATTTTTTTTTGGGGGGGGGGGGGGGGTGTTTATTCCAGCCAAAATTCAGCATCTGCCCAACATTGGAGCTTGACGTCAAACAGTCGTTGGATTTAGACGTCAACCCGATTTTCATTTTCAACCAAAATCCAACGTCTAACTGATGTTGGAGTCTACATCCTGTGCCTGCTGGGTATGTACTGGTTAGCGCATAAGCTCGCTATCTGACGCCTATGCAAAAACAGCATGTCATGCATATTAATGCATATTTTCAGGATGCACTAATCTTTACAAGGTCTAATAAGTCCAGCCAAATCTCTCCCTCTCTCTCTCTCTCTCTCTGTGCATCTCTTTGAGACTGACCTTTCCTTCTGTCACCAAGGTAACAGGCTCTACTGTAGATGGTTGGGAATCAGGAGGAATAAAGATACTCTCTAAAGACAGTGTGAATCACACATTTACAGTTCATCTTTTGAACTGCACAGATGGATTTTTGCACATTAATGTGCTAATTATGCCGGTCACCAAGGGATACACACATGCATTAGGATTTGTAAATTAAGGCAGAGCTCTTTTGTTGCAGAAAATCCATGATTATTATGTTTTGGAAACCTACTCAGCCCCTCTTATGAGATTTGAATTGTATTCTGATCATTGTAAAAGCATTTACCGTCTGCACTGATGACATTAAACTGAACAGAGACGGTCATTGATGATGAGATTTAATTGTAGCATCCAATTGTGCATCCTTTTAAGTGGCCAATAAAAACAGTGATATCTTTCTCTGTGCTCACATGGCAAAATGGGCTTTTTGATGACACGTGGATGACGATCAATCAGTGGTGCTCTCGTAAATGCATGCACACATCCTGCAGCAGTGCAGCAGCCTTTACTTTAGCCCTTCACTGGTGCAATGACATTACAGCGCACAATGAAATGAGCATTATCTTGTCTCAGTCGGGATAAAAATAGCCCATAAATGGTAGCTGTAAAAATGTGGTGGCACTGGTAGAATTTCACCAGGATGCCAGTGTAGCACTAATATCAAATTGCATTTGAAAGTGCTGATGCATCTGTAAAGTGAAGCTCCTGAGATCAAATAAAAGAACGGATGATCTGAGTGCTGTTAAAGGGCATTCAGACACATCACATGGATTGTCATGGATGACAATTTTGAATCGAACAATCCTGCTGCTTCTTTTTGAAGTACATTACACAAGTACACAAACACAACTTGACATGTGCCTTGCAGCAAGGATCAGATTTGTAGTCTGGCTTCTAGAGGAAAGAAATCATTTGATACACTGTAAAAAAAAAAATTTGCAATAAAAAAAAAAAAAAACTTTTTCTTGTGAGAGCACAAAAGTATTCACTGCAAATGTCCCTTTCATGGCTGTGGGAAGTAGGGGTGCTGCAGACATTACAGCACTCTCTGACAGATGCAAAAAAATAAATACATAAACGTATTAACATTTTTTTTTAAATCCTCCTGTTTGTTATTAACCTAAGAAGTTCATGCACGAGGAGGTTTGAGCACATCTAAATAATTATTGACCCTTTCGCACATACGTACGATCACACCGGTGTGATCAGTCTAGGCTGGTCCCAGTGCATGACGTGATCAACCGCTAAATTAAAATGTGCTTTCACGTGCTGGCTGGCGCTGAGCCAGAGAGAGGCGCGTTCAGAGCTGTCATATATCACAACTTTTCAGTGTTTTCAACCACATAATGTTTATTTTAGGTTTCAGACATATACTAAGTACTAAAAAAACAATACATTTAGAGTTTGTAAAATACACACTGATGTCAAAGGAAGAGACAATAATAATCCTTTCCATTATAATTAGTTTTATTCATATCAGATACACATTGTGTAAGTAACTTTAAAGTTTACTTATCACATGTTGTAAATCCAACAGATCCTATTCTCTGAACTGCGTCTGCGGCACAAACTAAGATGCCGTCGTGCATACAGCTCAACTAACGCGATCGTTATAAAGGTGTTTTAAAACACTTCCACTTGCATATATTTGTGAATCGGAATATCAGATATTTCATGCCATATCTAACAAATTTGTGAATATTTTGAATAAAAAGGAAAAATGACATAAAAGCAGATCATAATTCATTCAGCTATGTTGTTGTTGCAGTGTGTCACGTGACAAGCAATGACGCGTCACCATGGAAACCATAAAGTGACAAATTCTAAATAACAGAGCCATAAGTTTAAATAACGTAGGCTTATATGTGCTGTTAAAAATATTTGCTTTTGTGGATGTTCTTGTCCGCTGTGCGCGACAACCTTTTGGAGCTGTTTAACTATCTTGGCTATTTGTACGTGTCTGCTATGTGCAACGGAGTCTGGTTACAAGATTGGTATAAATATGTTTAATTCTTATTAGTGTGTGTTTACTTTGTTATTAGACTTATTAGACTGCATTGTGAGAGACACTGTACTGTAATCTGTTATATACTGCACAGTATGTTTTATTAGTTGCCTACTATGGATACAGAATATCTGCACAGAGTATAAATGCAATGCAGCAGAACATGAATGGTATGGTAGTATGCTACCTCAAACACATAGCCTCGTGTTTGTAGTAGCACATTCTGTTTGATACTGAGTCTGACCATCAGACCCCTCTCACATTGTTCTGACGGTTCATTTCTCTCAGTGTGGTGTGCAGCAACCCATGTGCAGTGCCCTGTGAAGGTCAATTCACCACAGTTCTGCTAGTGATGACAATTTAGCCACCAGCCAGTGTTTATCCTCTGCCCCTCCTGTCCATTTTACACAGAGTGATGCTATGAGCATCCATCCTTAATAAGAAAAAACAGTTGTTGCATCGGAAATATGCTAAGAAAATCAATAGAATGCATGTACCCAAGGTCAACATTGATTTTTTTGGGGTTCAAAAATATTTCTTTGTTCATCACCAAACTGCTATGAGACAGTGTTAAGCATGACTGATCATGTATAATATAGAGAATATAGAATATCTATCTTTCTGTCTGTCTATCTATCTATCTATCTATCTATCTATCTATCTATCTATCTTTCTGTCTGTCTATCTATCTATCTATCTATCTATCTATCTATCTATCTATCTATCTATCTATCTATCTATCTATCTATCTATCTATCTATCTATCTATCTATCTATCTATCGGTTGTTCGTTTGTTCCATTCATCCATCCTAACAATATGTCCAGGTTCTTAAAACATAGATTCTATATTTAAAATACTTTATACATTAGAATACATTAGAATTTAAATTACCCATCTGTTTTGTTCCCAAATACATAAATTGATTTAGATTAAAGTCTAAATGGTGCATAAACTCACTACCACTGCATCACACCACACTGTTGTTGTTAGCATTGATAGCACTAAATGGAGATTTCATCCGACTGTTTAAAGTGGCTTTGGAGAGCATTTACGGACTACATTTACAATTCATAAAACCATCGCAACATATATACCAGATGTCAGATAAAATCTAGCTCATAAATGCATTGAACAAAGCATATTTTATGAGGAATGCTTAAGTGCTAGCATGCCCTGCTGACTGTCGAGTTGATGCTCTGGGTCACCCTCTACCCTCTGTGCTCTCATGCACGCAGTTTTAATAAAGCATCTTTGCGGAATCCTTCTTCATCCAGCACATTGTCAGCTTGTTTAGCTGTCTGCTCTGTTAAACCAAGTGTAAAAGCTGCACATGGCTCATGGCTGGTGCTCTTCACAGGACGTAACGCTTGTAAACGTGTCTGAAGCCATCGATTTACAACACCTTTTACTTCCTTTTTCTTCTGAATGAGGTTTTTGGTACTTCTGGAAACACTGCTGTTATATCAGGACGGATATCAGGACTCAATTTCAACGAATCATTTGGACTTTAAAGTAGCCATATACTCTTTGTATAGCTTTTTATTACAAGTCCATGTTTCTTGCACTGAAAAAGTTGTAATGTGCTGTAGTAACAGTCTATTTCTGATGCTTAATCAGAGTCTTTAAGCTACTGTACTGTACTTTGAAGACATCTATTATGATTAGCAAACCTCTTTTAATGTGGAAACTTCCAGTGTAATTCAGTCTTTCAAGTTTGGGCCTAATTGCTGAAAATGAAATACAGTGGTTATGCTGTGATAATACTCTCAAGATTTCTGACCAACCTGGGTTTTCCTTTTTTTCAGCTTAGTGTACATAAATGGTCTGAATGGATCTATGCGCATGATTCAATATGAATACTAGTAATTCTAGTAATTTTAAAGAAGAAATAATACAATATCTAGGAAACTCCTCTCTCTATATATATATATATAAATATATACACAGTATTTATATATATATATATATTATGAAAAAAAAAATCATAGTAAATAATTTTTATTTGATTTATTAAATATTTATAAAATAATTTTTATTACATTTTACTATAATTTTTTATAAATGTATTTTATTTTATAGAAAATGTTGTTCAATGTTATTCTTGCTTGATGCAATTAATGAAAAATATCATATGTGTGTATATATATATATATATATATATATATATATATATATATATATATATATATATATATATATATATATATATATTCAAAAGCATATACAAAAGATGAAATGTGTTCATATTGCATCTAACAATGTTCGTTTTTTAATGTTTGTTAATATTTGGAGTTTAATTAGGCAGGAGTTAGTTTTGCTGAAAACAATGTGACATGCACTTGAAAGCTGATACTCATGCAATATAATAATGCAAAATAAGAACCGGTTCTCAATTCCCAAACGTAATCTACATAGTATGACACTTTCATATCTCAAAACAGCAAGAAATAAATCCATAAATTTTTTATGGCATGTCCCCTTTAAACCAGAGTCAGTATCTCGCTATCTGTTTCACACAAGCTATTTATTATGAATAAAAATGCTATACATTCAGTATTACTATGTTCCTGCTTAGTCTCAGTACGCCCTTCAGGAGAAGTAGGAAAAGACATTTGTGAGTGTCCTGCAGAGATCCAGCTGTGCAGTAGTGAATGGAATAGCAGTTTTCCTCCAAAGCCGTGTTTGGTTAAGCAGGGCTTCTCTCCAATAAAACCCACCGGGTCTGAAGCGGCTGTGATGCACAAAACAGCACTGAAAGTATCTACAGACACATCATGTGCAAAACATTCGCCTCTCCTCGTCTTCTTCTCTGTTTCTGTCTAGCTTCCTCCGGACCCTGCAGGACTCCTAAAGACTCCAGGGCAAGCTCGAGATGTGCCTTTCCAATAATGTGTTGAAAACAGTTGCTCGCTAAACATTTGCACGTCTTATCTGTGCATAAGCGCGGCCCTAGGCTTCTGGTGGAGTCATTTGTAGAGAGGGAATGGGAACCGAGAGGTGCTTTTGATCTGCAGGCTTCTCACAGATAAGACTTATTAATTTGTTTGTGAGAAAAAGCTGTCCTTATGAATTTGCCTGGCTTATGTTTTCTACACATCAGTATGCCAGAGGACGAGTCTGATTTCAGATTGAGGGTTCACGGAGGTTACAGTTTCACATTAGAACACGAGCACTTTCTGTTTCAAGAAAATCACAGGTGCAGCTGCCGCATAAAACAGAGACTCTTGATATAATTCACTTCCTCTTGATGCTTAAGATAGAAACATGGCATTGCAGCAAGTCTTTTTCAAGAGCTTGACAGGAGACGTACGGCCACCGACAGACGGAGGGTCACAATAGAACTGGTAGAAACAGACACATTCTTGTGAGCGTGCCCGGCGAGAGGGCAAAGGTGCTGATCTGTGGACCATAACAGGACAGATTCAGATCGTTGTTTTCTGGGTTGTTGTGTGAACACATCGCTGCACTGTTGATGCAAATTTCCTGTGTCTGTTGTCACTTTGGCATTTTGCACATACTGGAAAAGGAAATTACAGATCATAACTTTACCAAACTGTCATTTTTTTCTTATTTTATCGGAAAGGTGCAAAATTCATTTCCAGTAAAGAAAAAAAAAAAAAAAAAATTAAGTGCAGGCTTCTAACTATTGGACTTATTAGTGTGTTGATTTATTAACAAAACAGAATAGAAATATACATTTTGCAAACAAAATGAATAATTATGTTTATTTTATTGAAATTATTAATGTTCTTGTTAATGATTTTTATATGATTTCTAATGACATGCAAGTTTTTGAATTATTGTTATTAATTGTAAAATATTAATTTATTTTTGTTATAATTGTTAATATATATAAACGTTTTATAGATAACTCACTCAAAATCATGTTTTTTATTGTTATCATGTTTTTATTTGTTTTTACAAACAAAATGAATAAGTATTAATAATTTATTGAAGTGATTAATGATTTTTTAAATATGATTTCTAATGAAATTACAATTTTATTATTGTTATTAATTGTAAAATATTAATTTATTTTTGTTATAATTTTTAATCATTAAAAAAAGTATAGTAATTGATAATTTTAATAATTGTAAAATAAGAATGATTAATTCTGAATTATATATATATATATATATATATATATATATATATATATATATATATATATATATATATATATATATATATATATATATATACACAATATTAATTGGAATGTACAATGAAAAAGCATGATATTTTGTAAATGGTTAAAAACAGAGTTATCTGTTTTTGCAAATGAACTCTTTATATAATATTGATTGAAGTTAGCTGATGTGGTTTGTGTCTGTTTTCTTTTGGTTGGTTTAATCTGACCATATTTTAAGCAATGTTGACAACAATATTGCAAGCATAATGCAAAACAGTACTGCTTTAATTTCACTGCTATTACGGACTATTACCGACTTTCACTCAAATAACCACAAGGACTCAAATCTTTAAAATCATTTGGTTACATTATGTTTTTTTTGGTAGCTTGCAGTTACCGTGGATTTTTGTGGTTGAACAGCATGCTCTGCTGATGAGATTCTGGATCTAGAGTTCTGATAAAGTATCTGTTTTGTAACAGAGCTGCGGTCATGAGTCAACACAGGTGTCTGTTTAATACGACAGCTCGTGTTGGAGACTCGGCTCATTTCACTCCATGTTTGGATGTGTGCCAATCTTTTGCTCTTTGGTTAACTCATTAGTCAAGATTCGCTAAAAGAATAATACAAGCTTGTCTGCATTTTAGTATGGTTTTCAATATGATTTTTTAGGTATAGGTCCCATATGCCTTCATGTTTAATTGAATATAGGAATGTTTAAAAAAGAATAGGTCTATGTAGTATTATATGATTATATTACATTATGCAATCAGTATAAAACTATATGCTAATGAGTTTTTCAAAGAATGTAGAAGTTTTGCTAACTTGCAAACGTGGCTTCTCAAACCTCAAGTGATGTCCCTTTCTCTTCCTTACTTTATTTAAAGACATATTATGTTTTATTGTTGAAATAATTTCTAAGATGGGGAAGAATCAAGTTTTAATGTGAACTAATGTCTTTGTATTAATATATTGTAAAGGGGATATACTGTATGACTTTATCTTATCATGACATTTGGTGTCGTAAAAAATCAAACCATTTTTTTAAATTAATTTCTGTTACAAAATAGTTTTCATGAGCATTTAAATGACTGTGTGAACCTTATACGATCATGTAAATATGTATATAAATCTCAATAATATTTTTGTTAGATTAAGTTTATAATTATTTTTAAATAAATCATCAAGTGCTGTTAACACTAATGATACTTATTAATATTAATATAATAATAATAATAATAATAATAATAATAATAATAATAATAATAATAATAATAATAATAATAATAAAAAAAAAATATATATATATATATATATATATATATATATATATATATATATATATATATATATATATATATATATATATTCTTCTTTAATATAAAATATGCCTTTTATTTCTGTTTAGTTTCTCTGCTTGAAGAACATCAGGACATTTTTGCACGCCTGCTCGGAGATATTCGGCATGAAGAAGAGCGAGCTGTTTGAGGCTTTCGATTTGTTTGACGTTCGAGATTTCGGAAAGGTAAGATAAAATTTGACTTTTAACTCTCTGGTTTGAAACACATTAACTTTGCACCTATCCTATAACCCACTGACATATTTACTTGCTCTGTTTGCAAGCACACTCAAGCTGGCATCATTTGAATTGTTCATGTGCCACAGTCATCCTTCAGAGTTTATGGTGTCGCATCAGCCACAGATGTGGTTGTGTTTAAGATTCCTGACATTAGCCTGTGAGCTAACTGTGTTTTTATGGTGTTGTGTCTCAGTTGATTATGTTCAGAGATGCTGAGCTCTTTGTTGGCTGTCTGCTGTAATAAAGTCTCAGTGTCTGTGTCTCATCCTGCTGGTAATTTAATCCACTTTTCGGTATGTTTAATTAAAGATCAGTGGAAGACAGCAGGGGAAACGGCCGCCCTCTGTGAGGGTGTAGCGCGATTTTCTAGATGTATTACATCTTCAAATTAGTTACATGCTTGTTGGACTGATTGCATGCAGTCATATGTGTTTAAAATTCAAATTTGTCTGTTTTTTTAACTTTGAGTTGTGAATTTGTCAGCGTATTGTTCCAGGCAGATGTTTGCCCCAGGCCTGATACTGATCAATACAGTCAAGAGCCCCTAAACCCCAAAGGTTGTCCTAATGCAAACTCAGCGACCTGTCAGTCCTCTCTCACCTGCTGTGAAATGTGAGCGGTAGACAGTAAATGATGCTGTGAGAGATCATGTAATATTCCTCCCATGGGAAGCAAACAAGTAAACAGCAAGCCATCAGCTTTAACTTGATGTGACTCTTGCCAAACAAAATGGAAAAAGACAGAATAAATCTAGATTTATCTCATATTTTGAAGCTGTCCACAAAAACAGTATTATAATGATATGTATATAATATATGAAAATATTTAAGTGTATATATATATATATATATATATATATATATATATATATATATATATATATATATATATATATATATATATATATATATATCTGTTCTGTTTATTTATTATGTATACCTAGAGAAATACTCACACATACAGTATATATTTTGAAAAAACTATATGTATATACATTCATATATGTACTGTATATTATTATATTTTATATAATATAAAATTATATTGAATATATATTTTTCATAAATATATACATGCATGTGTTTGTATATATATATATATATATATATATATATATATATATATATATATATATATATATATATAATAAATATATGCAGTACACACATATGTGTATTATTAATTATTTCATTAATTTCATTAATGAATTAATAAATATTCATATCTAAAAAAAAATCTCACTCAGATATAAACCTTTCTGAAAAAAAAAAAAAAAGTTATGTTGATATGATACTTTTTTTTAAAGTGTTTGCTGCACCATAAATTGCAGCTAGTGCTGTGTCCTACTGAGCGCAGACTGCTAATGGAGCGACAAATTCAACCATTTGAGTATACTGTCACTCATTTACAGTTACACCTCCCCATTTATCTTAGTATGCTTTTAAAAAAAGTCAAATAATTGTTGTGTGTCTTTTCTGTGCATGGAAAGGGCTCCTGTGCCCTTGACCCTTCTCTTATAAAGTGCAGTGTTTATTGGGTTTTAGACGGTTTAGTTCACTGTCAGACATGTATCAGAGCTCATGTCGTGTGATTTGACCACAGCTGTCTGCTGTACTCACACATCTGTTGATTCTCTTATCTCATACAGTCTCTATGAATTTATTCATAAGCACAGAAGGGGAAAGTGTTCACACGCAGATTTAGACAACGGCATACACTCGGCCCTCTGTAGAACACACAGAGAAGACATCACCAATTTTTTCCACATGACTGGCAAAACATCTGTTTCATTTATCTGACACTCGCTACAGGCAACTCTGCCAACACTTGTTTTATCACAAGGATGCAAATGTTCTGAAAGCATTTTAAAAGGGACATTTGGAATAACGTAGCACAGCTATGTCACAATTTATTTATTTTATTATTATTTTTTATTAAATGTATTTATAAATGTATAAATGGAATCATATTTAATAAAAACATAATGTGTAAAATAATATAAATATATATTTAAAATAGGCTCGAAAACATTTGTGTGTGTGTTTAGTGCATTTTAAATATAATGGATTTAAATGGTTCTTCAGTACGAATATTAATATAAAAATATGTGTCTTTAATATAAAATTAATTGCATTTGCATTCTAATGAATTGCATTTTAAATGTAAAAAATAAAATGATTTCTGATTATGTTCATCTCTATTTTCCTGTGGTGTTGGTACAGTGGTGTTGGGGTTGCCTGTTGTGATGACGTATTTCTCACTGACTGATGGATGGTAACGATTGCTCTCCAGTAATACGCTTTTGAGCTGCAGGGCTGTTAGCTTGACCGATGTGTCTGTATGTTTACAGCCACAGTGACATCTCAACTAAATCAATCCATTCATAAACCTATCTCTAGTCTATCGCTTCCTGTCTCATCTATTCATCTGATGCTTCTTATCTACCAATCAGAGCAGAAATCTTTACTAAATGGTTAATTAGGACATATTATTTCAGCAATATATATATATATATATATATATATATATATATATATTAGTGCTGTCAAAATTAGCGCGTTAACGCATTCGATTAATTTGAAATATTTAACGCGTTAAAAAAAAATAACGCAATTAACGCGGTTGCAGTTTTTTTTTATTTCCAGTTGTGGCCTATGTGTGTTCAACGTGCAAATAAATATGGATAAGACCAAGGAAGGACTTTTAGACGTAAAGTTTCAGTAAAAACTCTTCCGGATTACTCTTCAGTCTGCCACAAGAAACATTAGCTACTCTTAATTTAGTCTGCCACAAGAAACAGCAACATTAAAATCATGAACTCAAATGTCATTGTTTAAAAAAAAAAAAAAACAATGACTGTAACAGTGCGTAAATCAGACCTTTCTGTAACGCTAACGTTAATAAGCTTAAACGAAAATAAACGAAATAATTGTGTAGCGGAGTATTTTTTGTACACAGTGACGCGAACTGTCAATCACTCCTGTACGCGTGCATCACTGTCCTCCTCAGCTGCAGCAACTTGCGCTCTCTCTCTTCATCAAGCTTTAAAACAAAAAGGGGACAAAAAGATCATATTGTCTTTGTGCATAGGCTATAGATTAATTAGATAAATGAATATCTAAATTTGTGCCTTGCCGTCTACGGTATTTTTTTAGAACTTAGAAAAAAGATGCTGCAGCCAATGAACAGCCAGCGGGGGCTGCAGGACGACTCAACCTCCGCAGACAGTTTTTAATGTTTATCAGACAATAAATACTCAAGATTTTGCTTTAGTATAACTCACAACGAGTTTCACACACCTTCTCCGGCCACGTTGAGCTGATGACACTTAACAGTGGGAAAAGCGACACATGCGCTATTCACTTGTATAACTTAAGGGTGAATGGGTAATGTAGTTTCTGCTCTGGGTGGGATGAATTAGGAAGCTTGCATTGTGAAGGGCGCTCTGAAAATCGGCGGTGCAGGTAAAAGATTAAAACCTCTATTAAAACAGATGTCCAAATGAGCGTACCGGTACGCTACAAGCACGTTCTGGGCGCACGGAGAGGTGGCGGTACGCTCAAGAGCTATATTTGGAAGTGGCGGTACTGAGTACCGGTGCGTACTGGCCCACTTAAAGCACTGGCAATGACTATACTTTGGAATTTTTTTTGCAGTCCACTTAGAATTCAACATGGAAATCATTTTTGTTTTTTATTGGCATTGATTGTTTTGAAATTCAAATGGTACTTACATGCCTGTGTTTTTATTTCTGTAATAAATATGGCTTTCAAGCCAACAGTTAATTTGGAGAATATTGATGGTTTATTGCAGGTATGTTGTTTACATGAGAAAATCTGTGTTACAAGTTAAACAAAAATTCCAATAAACAATCATATTTTGAATTTAAATAGTTTCTTTGTCTTGAGTTTACATTAATTATTTACATTTTACATTTACATATCCAAAAAGTTTCAGTCTTTTAATTGCGATTAATCGCGATTAATCGCGATTAATTTAAAAAAATTGTGCGATTAATTAGTTAATTTTTTTTAATCGATTGACAGCACTAATATATATATATATATATATATATATATATATATATATATATATATATATATATATATATATATATATATATATATATATATATAGTACCTCCTATCCCAGTGGGCATTTTGCTGTCAGTGTTCATCTCTTAACTTAGCAATTTCTGTATTGCATTAGTTTTCAATATTTCTCATGAGGATTTAATAATTTTGACTTTTCAGTTAAGCATTTTTTTTTTTATCTGAATATAAGGAGTTTATGGCCTTCATGGACAATTATATATCACATATAAATGATTAAATGCAAAATGAATAGTAGTTATTATAGAAAAAAATGTTTTGCTGCTTCTAATCTAGCTCAAAAACATTAGAAAGTTAGTATTTGTTTCATGAAGAAAGTTATTTGGACGAGATTCGATTTTTAGGTACTTAAATTTGATGTTATAGCTGAGAATTTGCATTCGTCATTACACTCGATGTGACATGTCTCATGATGTTATTGATACATCAGTCCTGTGATTCTATAATCAGCATGTATGTTCTATTCTGAACCAAATTCTGCTGACAAACCAATGGAAATAAGTTCAAATGTGACATATTAGAAATTTGCTTCTGCATTTTAGTGCACATGCAGGCTGACTTGTCATCTCAGACCCACTGAATACAGATGGGTGAAGTTCTCCTAAATGTTAGTTACTTAGTTCAGTAAAACCTTGAGCTGGTGTGATGAAGTCACAGAAATTCCTAAGAAACTGTGTCGGAAGAGTCATCAGGTCATCTCATGGGTTCTTGTAAGCGTTGTTGCTTATAAATTGTCACTGTTACTAAAGTGAAGATGGAACATATTTAGCACCATAATTGATTAATAACATGATTAGATCTATGAGTTGTACAAATGTCAAGTGCATGTGGGCTTTGAAGGATATAGAAGAAGATCAGAAGGCCAGAAAGTCACTCAGTAGGAGACAAAGTGCAGAGCATCTGTCCTGCTATTGGATTTCCATAGTTAAATATATCACTGCTACTAAGGATAAAGACAGAAATCAATAGCTGCTCCAGTGTTAATTTTGACACAAAATTTTAATTTAGTTTTAGTCTTAGTCTTTTGACTATAATTCTTTTTAGTTTTAGTCAAGTTTTAGTCATCTGATTTGTTTTAATTTTAGTCTTATTTTAGTCGACTAAAATTGCTTGGTATTTTAGTCGACTAAAATTGCTTGGTATTTTAGTCGACTAAAATAAGACTAAAATCAATAACAGATTTACTAGACAATTTTTTACAGCTGGTATAGGAAACAAACTTAACCAAAATATATAAAACACAAATTCAACTTTATTTCAACACAACTGTGTCTTTATTTCGATTCAAAAGCTTTTATGCAGCAACAAACACTGTCATGATAATGTAAACAATAACTAGCTGCCAATTGACCATCAATAAAAGAAAAATAACCTTAGGTCCAGGACCTTAAAGCTTACAGCTGAGCTGAACAATAAGTGCATACATTTAAAGTAAATATTTAATAAGTTGGCAGCTAGGTGGATAAAAAAAGTAACAAGATTTTATAAGGTATTCATTTGTCTAGCAATATTGTATGTTTTAAATACTACAATATTGCTAGATTTGTATGTATAATGATAGGATGTGAACATTCATGTTTCACATGACTAATATAGAAATATTTGTGATATTGTCAACAAGTAGAACATTATAAAATATATTAAACATTAGTATTAATCAAATGTATTTATCATGATATTACGTATTAGTATTGTGCTCGCATCTAATTTGAAGAAGGGGCTATTTTACAGTACTTTTCAGTTCGTAATATTTAATGCTACAACATCTACGCACTGCACTATTCCAATTTTGCTTAGCTCAATAAACAAAAGAACATCGTTGTGAAATTACATTTGAGAAAATGTCCGGGTGGCTCGTCTGTAAATGTCTTTTCAAATTGGTTGTGTTCTTGCCACGAATGAGCGCTCTGCGTGCTTTACACTTTGTTTTGTTTTGTTCGTCGTCAAACGTGAAGTGAGCTGTGGACATTTTGTCGCTCTTTTAGACAGTAGGGACTTTAAGCAACAGCTGCGAATGGAACGGCTACAGCGACCGGAAGTTTGCCGTCACACCGCTGTAGCCAAGAACGTAAAAGTCACTAAGCAACGGTAAAACAGAACAGCGCAACGCAGCATTAATTCATTTATTGAGATCCAAAAAAATATATAATTTAAAAAAGCAAGAGAAGGATTGCTTTTGGCGTTAAATGACAATCTTTTGTCAGAAGAGGAGTTTTTAATATTGTATGATGTAAATAAGTCTAAAAACATAACATTTATTTACCTAACCTCTCACGTTGTAGCGACTCCGGCAAATCAGCTGTTCTCCCGTAGTAGACCGTTAAATTAGAACGTCACAAAGTAGCAGTTAAATTCGCGCAGGCGCAATACAACGCCAGAATGGCGTTGCCGTTCCACCAGAGGCTGTTGCTTAAAGTCCCTATCACCTCTTCGAATGCCGACTTCCCGGGAGCTCATAAAAACTGAAAACCTTCGCTTCACGTCTCAATAAGTCAGGCTCTGATTGGTTCTCTTCTCTCATGCAGTCTGTTCTGTTTTGCCGGTTCTTTTGCTCATTCCTCGCATCTCTCCCGTCTGCTGATTTGATTTTCGTCACAGTCTATTTTCGTCTCGTCCTTTATTCGTTGACGATAAAGTCAATCAATTTAGTCATAGTTTTAGTCTCCATCAGTGCCTTCTATTTTAGTTTTCGTTTCGTTTTCGTCGGCAAAAATATATTCGTGACGAAAATAATGACGAAAATATTTAGTCAACGAAATTAACACTGAGCTGCTCTCACTTTGCCAGCTTGTCTCTCTCTCTTTATTTGTCTCTGTCTTTACTACATTTTATCATTATATGAACAATGAATGCACAATTAAGCCTATAAATATAGACATGCAAGCGTGTGTAAGATGAAGTGCCCTTCAAGGCTCTTGTTTATGAGCGGATGTGGCTTTTATCGAGTATCAAGTGACAGGGTTTTTCAATAATGGATGCTAAGTGGATGTTGTAGCAGAATGTGAGGGGGGTGGTGGTGGTCTGTCTGTCTGTCAAAACCTATTGTACTGCCTATTTTAAGGTAACCCCGGCACACTTCTGATGTGTAAGATGCTTCAGAAGTTGACACTAAAATTATTAGCAAATAAAAGGTTGTAACCTTTGCAGATTGAACAAACTCTACGAAAAAAAATAAGATAAGTTGTAATTATAAATATGTCAGAAAACTAGTTCTGTCTAATTGAAATTGACAGTTTGTGCCTGTCAGAGTAAAATGTTAGCTTAGCAACATATGCTAACAACAGACTGTACTGGAAACAAGTGCAGGTGTTAGCAGGTGCTACAGGCCATGTAATCACACCACAGAGTGTAAGATATGTTACTCTGAATGATGATACCCAGGAATCATTGTTTAGTTGGGTGTTAGAAGCAGTTCAGGCCTGAGGGGTGTAATGTTGGGATGTGTCAGAGCTCTTTGAGAGGAACTACAGCATCTGACATCTGCTGTTAGTCGAGAGTATGCAGTGATGTGAAGTGTTGGGCTCTCAGAATGAGAACACAGCACACACACACACACCATACGAGGAGGCGTGTGTCAAGTGCTCTGACTCTCCTCGAGGGTCTTTAGAAAGACACGCATTGATGATCTCCACACTCTCCCTGAACTGTGCCGAGAATAGGGCAATTCTAGCAGCACATATTGTATTGTATTTGGATCTCATAGGGAAGATACTGTATGAAAGTGCAACCAAATACTAATTGTGTATATGTGGAAACAAAAATCTAAAGTGCAAACACACACGCGCACACACACACACACACACACACAAACTTTATTCTTATATAATTGTGCAAATCTATGTTTGCAGAAGAGTCCACAAATGCAGTGGTTTCATCAGGCCTCTGGTAGAAGCTACTCTCCTGGTTGTTTGGTTGTCTCTGTCTGTCTGTCTGTGTTTCTGTCTGCTTGGCTGTCTAACCCCATTCACAGAGTCACATGCCCTCGAACAGAGAGCTGTTAACTGCTGGAAAGCATTCACACTTCCTCTTTCCTGACTCGTCGACCTTTTACTACGTGGCGTTCCCTGAAGGTTGAGTTGCGAGCTTACTCTTGCTTCCTGTGGTCGACTCCTGAGGCCCCATGATGGAGGGGGAGGGTGTGTGTTTAAACACCATACCCTTCCTGAGACCAAGACCCTTTAACACTTCTACTGTCATTGGATGAAAATGGCTCTTGAAAAATTGGACTCGATTACTGTCACACTGCCTTTAATGTAAATGAAAAACATATGTTTTACTCAATATTTCTCTGTTTCCACTTCCTAATGAAAAAAAAATAAAATAAAAAAAAGTTAATTGTGACTTTTTATCTCACAATTTTTTGCAATTCTGTGAAAAAAGTCTGAACCACAAGATATGAACAGAGTTGCAAGATTTAAAATCAGAATTGATGTTTTTCTCACAATTCAGACTTTCTGTCTTATAATTCTAAGATTTTTCCCACCATGAAATAAAAAATAAAAAAGGTAATAACTATTTTTTATTTTATAATTCTCCATTTTTTTCTCAGAATTCTAAGATTGCATATCATCATTTTTTTCTTTTTTCTCTGAGTTTAAATCTTGCAATCCTTTTTTTCTTTTCATGATTAATGTTTCAGAAACATCCTGAAAACCAGAATGGCTAAATCTGCTTGTTTTCCCTCCGGTGGTTCTCACGGTGAAGATGAAAGGCAGGTGTGTGTTTTGGTGTGCTGGGTTCCTTGCTGTGGTCAGCGCTGTAACAGATGGGGCTTTTTGCAGAGCGTGTCTAACATTCTCCTCATAACCGCTGAGGGTCCTGTGTAGAGATCTGCAAACATCAAACACTTTGTAGCACTGTAGTGTCCTATTTACACATAATGTTCAAGCTGCACACTCTTATATCTCTTCTAGTGGGCTGCAACGACTGATTTTTTCAGTCTGTAGTGGGCGCTTGGTATGAAAACACAAAAGCCGAATTGTGCTTGGAGCTGTTATGAGATGTTTGATCTTTGGAAGCATGGCATTGAGAGGCTTTTATACTGAAGGTGTCATTTTTAAAGCCAATTAGAGATATTTTTGTTTGTAGAGATTTTCCTTTTCCTGTGCACCCCGAGCCATCTGTTTGAATCCCACCAGCTTCAGTGGAGCTCAAAGCTGTGTGCTTTAGAAAAGATGTCCTCCCAAGGCCTTTTAAAGAGTCCTCCAGTAAAACTTTCATAAGCACTCGAGCCAAGAACAGATTTTTTTAGGATCTTTAGTTTTGAGTCTACAGTACATGGATGATAATACATACACGCAATATTTCAGCATAACTTCATAACTCCATCTCATGATAGCAGGATGGATTCTGATTAGCTGCCAATGTTTTTATCTTTCATCAGCTGAAAAAAATCGTTCTGAAAGTGATTCCAACGATATCATTTCTCTGTGCCTTTATCATTGAGTGATTAGTTAGTCATTGTATCATTTGCTCAACTGAAACAATTTGTTCAAAAACACTGATTTATTCAGGATGAATCATTTTCTCAAAACAAAGTAAACTTAAAATTAAAATTTAGGTTACTCAATTTTAAAGTTGTTTAAAATTAATATCACACTCGTCAACGTGTTTTTTTTTTTTTTAATTCATTTGTGAATTTTTCAAATACGCGTGATATTGTTTATTAACCACATAATATGCTTTACAATACAATTGTTTATGGGCTCCAAATATTCATATATGTGATTATTTGTCACATAATTCAGTGAAACATGTAAAGGTAACGATAAAGATATAGTTCTAAAAATCGTTCTCAATATTAAAGAATGGCAGATTCCACACTACAAGTATAACGATAAAGGCATAGAGAAATGGTATAGTTGGAGTCATTTTCAGAATGATTTTTTTCCAGCTGATGAACGTTACATTGACATCCAATCAAAATCCACCCTGCTATAAACGAGCTCGAGGATTTAAAGCGGCAGACGCACGTGCGCTCAGAATAAAAAGACGATATTGTTAGCTGGGGTGGATGCTAATATCGTTATCTTAATAGTTATCTTTATAATTATCGTTCTTGGTGTGAACGGGGCTTAAGTCTTTACTTTTTTTAAATCAACTGCAAAACTTTTGTTTATCCTATTGATAAGTTGAAATGAAGTGCATATAATTAGCATCACACTGTAAAAAATAAATAAATAACAATAATCCATAAATAACCAGATAATGCCATGACATAAAATTACTAGTACATTGAAGAAGTATGTAAACTTAAAGTTTATGGACATTTCCTTCAACCCTAAAACACAACACTATGGAATGTATTACAATCAATGACCATGGGCTAGTCATCCAGGGTCCACACTGTCTGAAGAAATTTAGAACGAATGCGTCTCATTTTTATCAAAAGCACAGTGATGTCATCAAAGCAGAAGCGAACACAATACAGGTTATACACAACTCCTTTGATTCCATTTCGTCATCAGGTGACATTCAGTTGAGATTCCACTTGCTTTGAATATTTTAAATAAGGTTCCTATTTTTGTCGAAGCTGAAGGATGCCGGCTCTCGGGGCGCAGGAGGACTAATCCTCTCGGATGTGTGGGCAGTGTGTGAGTGTTGGAGAAGCTGTATGTTTTCTTCACGGTTGAGGAATTACAGAGGAGTTTCGGTTGGATGTGAAACACTGAGAAATACTGTTTCCAAGTTATCATTTTCACGTTCTGATAAAGATCTTGGGCCCTATTTTAACGATCTGAAACGCAAGTGTCAAAGCGCGAAGCGCAAGTAACTTTGTGGGCGGGTCTCGGCGCTGTTGCTATTTTCCCGGCGGGATAAATGGCTCTTGCGCCCGGCGCAAATCTAAAATGGGTTGGTCTGAAGTAGCTTCATTATTCATAGGTGTGGTTTGGGCGTAACGTGAAATAAACCAATCAGAGCGTCATCCAACGTTCCCTTTAAAAGCAGGTGCGCAAGTTCCATTATGGATTGCTATTATTATGGCGTATTTACCAGGCGCACGCCAGGAGCGGTTCACAGCCAGGAGACTGATGTTCTTGTAAGAGCAGTGAAAGACAGAGAAGTTGTGTTGTATGGGGATGGGAGAATAATTAGCCTGAATAATTTGTGAGCTAGTTTTATGCCTATTTTTTTCACATCTTCGTGGCACACCACAATGATTTCCGTCATCTCATGTGTTAATATTTTTTTAGTGTAACAATTTATGATTTGCAAAAATAACTGTTGCATCTGTGTAGATTACATGAGCAAAGTGTATGCGCGTTGTGCACGCTATACATTATGGCCAAGCATGCGCCCTTAAAATAGCATAATGAACAACGCGCAACGCGCCACTGACTTTAGACTAGGTTTTTTCTGGTCAGTGGCGCAATTGTTTAATGGAAACAACAAAATAGCACCAGGGATTGTTTGCGCCGGAACACGCCTCCTTTTTTGCGCTGAACCGCCCAGGGAGCGCAAGTTCATTCACTAGTTTAGCGACGTGCTTCTGTGGAGGGAAAAGCGCGCTTTGCGCAGGTGCAAAATAGGAATGACACATGCGTCGGTGTACAAAGTCAATTGCGCTGGGTGCAAGATAGGGCCCCTTGAGTTCGTGAGGTTCCCTATTATGACTAACGTGTGCTGTCTGATATGAAATACTGTTTAAATCTGATTCACGTTACAAGAAAATTAGAATTTTTCATAAGAAGTACAGCAATGAGCTGAGATCATTAAGTAGGTCATAAAAGCAGCTGTTTCCTCTCAAGTGGGATCCACCTGGCTTAGATCAGTGTTAGCGTTGGGGTTTTCAGCACAATATAACTCAGGACTTGTTGTGAATATGGTTCATTAGTGCCGGTTCTTCCTGTGCAGTGTTGTTTTTATCTCCTAGAAGATTGGCGTAGAGATTGGGATGAACTGGCCAAAAACTGTGGTATTGCATACACAGTCTTAAAGGCCAGAAAGTAAATTTCATCCTGTTCGTGAAGTTTATGTTTTTGTCTTGCTAAGGAATCGATCTGCAGATGTTCAGATGAACTGTTGGGAATAGGATCAGTGTTAAAAAGCCAGAAGTTTTTATTTCTTTTGTGGAACAAAAAGGTTATATAAAATGATCAATCTTAAAGGGTATATAACATACACAGTTTCACCTAATCTCATGTTAATCTTGAGTACCTATAGAGTAGCACTGCATCCTTCATATATTCAAAATGTCTATAGTTTTATCATATTTATAAAAGAAAAATACAGCTTTCCGATTCTCTCTGGAAAAAACTGAGCTCCTGGAGGCGTGCCATGGGCGGAGCTATAATACTGATGTTTCGTGTTGTTTACATTAACACATATTCACTTATGTGCTGATTTCCAACAAAATACAGAAATCTGATGCAGTCGTGCTTACTTGTACCAACCCAGAAGTAAGATGTTCAGCACAGAAATTCTCCGTCATTCGTCCAAATTGTTTTTTACAACTTTGGCCATGTTTAGCTTGAGAATCCATCTCTTTAACACTGTGAACAACTCTGAATACATAAAATACCATTGTAGCCCTCCTTTATTATTAAAGGAATAGATCACTCAAAATCTGCACACTCTTAAGCCATCCAAGATGTAGATGAGGTTATCGGAACAGATTTGAAGGAATTTAGTATTATCACTTACTTACCAATTAATCCTCTGTAGTGAATGGGTGCCGTCAGAATTAGAGTCCAAACAGCTGATAAAAACATCACAATAACATCCAGGCCATCAGTTAATGAAGTGAAAATATGTGTGTTTGTAAGAAACAAATCTATCATTCCGGCATAACTGTTGGGAAAAACACCATAATCCATAATGATGCTTCCTTAAGTGAAAAAGTCGATCCCCTGTTGTCCTCTCACATCAAAATCCACTGTTTCGAATGATATCATTTTAATTTATATTATAACTGTGTTTGATCTGTGCATATTTCTCTCCTGAGTCAGTCAAGATGACTTTTTTTCACTAAAGAAGGCAATATTATGTAGAGGGTTTGTATTTGGTTTGTCAGAAGCAACGGTTTGAATTTGTTACAAGCACGCAGCATTTTGCTTCTCAAGTTTATTGTGCTGTTTGGACTCTCATTCTGACGGCACCCATTCACTGCAGAGTTAGAGTGCAAGTGATGAAATGCTGTAAATATGAACAAATCTGACTTGATCATTAAGTCAGAAAGTAATTTTAGTGTTATATATATTCCATTACTACGTTTTTTTTGTTGAAAGCACACATTTTGAATGGGAACTTTCAGTGTGAGCTTTGAGTGCTGTGGACAATGAGTGTTGAAGAAAGCTGTCTCTCTGTTTATGGCCCGAATATCTATAAATGGAGTTAAACAAATGAGTGTTTTTTAAATATGCAAATGACTGCCAATAATTTTCAGTCACTACAGACCCCTCTTTCTGGCTGGTCATGTCATTCCTCAGGTTAAAACATCTGTAAGTGTATTCTGCTTTCAGCTGCTGTGGATTTATTCATAAGGCTGTATTGTACTCTGTCTGAGCTCTGCTTTAATTATGGTACAGCCATGAAAGCACTGATGAGTAAAATGAATAATTAATCTGCATAAAAATTGTAAAAAATATAACTGGATTAAAAATTCATTTCATTGTCATGTTATATATCACCTTGATAGTCACGGGACCCAATAAACAGCTTCCATACCAGTGTCAGTCAGAGTTCCTCTGAGATCTCTGGATGGCATTATATTAAGCTCCAGTGATCCATAAGCACTGTTCTGGAATCTAAAAGTAAGGAACGCTTTAGGAACGTGGCTTCAGGAAAACCGCAAAGAGGGAGAGATAAAAGAGTGGCTATAAAAGTCTGTGAGCCATAATGGTCTCTTAGTTGAGTCTATATGAAACAATGCATGTCTGCTTTTAGACAGAGACACAGAAATAGACCACAAAGGCTGCTGGGGGACTTTAACATCTGATTGAGGCTCATAATTAAACATTCACTCTTACAGTACAGTACAGTACAGTGTCAATATGGATAACAGTTTCAGGGAGATGTGCACCATTTTTTACAGTCAAATTTAAGATTTTACACAGTATGTAAACTTTCTCTGAGGTCTGTGTTTTATGTGAAAGATAAAACTGTTATGAAATGGCTGAAGTATATGGCAAAATATAAACAAGTTTCAAGATTAGATTCAAGAAGTTTCAATCTGAAAAAAAGTGCATTATTTTATGCATGATTTTATTTTGAATCAGAATGCAGAGAGCACAAAAAAATTATTAATACATAGGGACTATTATTGAATTTTTAGGAATTAGGAATTATTAAGTCGCTGTAGTCTCATGAATTGACTATTCATGCTTTTTGATTGAATCCTGAAAAATCGAAACAAAACCACAAAATGTATGAAAAATAAAATACAATGTAAAATAATAAAACATATTTCAAAGCCCCTAAAAACATATTTTTGTTGTTTGTTTTATAATTTAAATTAATTCCTTCTAAATTGTATTTAACAATTTAAAATACATTTAAAATAAGTCAGAACAATTTAGTGTTGCTAGGGCCTTGCTCCACTCTTCCCATTTGCATTCATATCTACATTTTAACCTGAAATATTGATCTTGATAAATCAATAAGTTGAAACATGAGCATGTGTATTTTTTAATTAACTGGTTGCAAAGTACAAGAGTGATTCAAAAATGATGCACATTATTTTATTTATTGCAAATAAACTTTACTGTTTGTTACTTTTTGCATATTAATTGTCTTACCCAGACAGGACTATTGTAGAAGGAAAGCATCCAAATATTCCTCCCACTGCCTGTTACACACACACTCCATGTGTGGGTGCTTCTTATGCTTTACATAGCTTTAAATACTTGCCTAATATTTGCATATTAATTGGCTTTCCAGTAAATATGAAAGTGTTTGTACTTGTGCATCCGTGCGTGCATTTGTGTGTCTGTACACCTGCAAGGATCTTGCCAGTGACCTTGTAGGCTGCTGATGCCAGACAAGGACTATCTGATCTGTGTCAAGCTCTGTACTTGAGACAGATAAAGACAAGACAAGAGACAGACAGGAAACATGCACTTGCACTTTGATGATAGATGGGAGATGATGTATGGGTGGCACTTTTCACAAATATGGTATCATTTGCTTTTAAAATGACCTAGTCTAGTTTTAAACCCTCTAAATCAATCTGTGTTTAGACATGTTTCACATAATGTCTTAATATAATAATATAGCATTTAGTCTAACCCTCTAATGCTGACAGTCTAGGTCTATATTTTCTAGCTAAAACACCTTCTTTCACTGACTAGAGGTTGACGTATTTGTTTTAATCAGATGGTGTTTAAACACATCGGTAAAAGTCCCTGGACCTGTTGCCTTTGATTCAATAACGGAGACGGTGGTACCTTAATGTGTGTTAATTACTTGAACTTCAACTTGCAGCCCACTTAGTTCAGCTGACGTCAGGAAATCTGGCATTGTGAGGCAGATTTTCCATTGACTGTCCAAATGATTTGTATTATACGTTCACACTGCCTGATACATATACATATATTTAAAGTAAAAAAGGGGAGTAGAAAACAACTTAATTTATTATTAAAAGCCATTTATAGGACTTAAAAAGTGAATACTGCTACTTACTAAATAGATTTTTGTGTAATGACCACTGAATTGTATAATTGACCATTGACCTAGTCTGCAAAAAATCTGTAGTAGATTCTTCTTGTCTCTTTCTTGCTTTCTTCTCATGTACTATGAATATTCCTCTAATAAATATTTCATGCCATTTATTGTGTAGCCGCTACACATCAGTTCATATATTCTTATTTTCATTTAATATTAAATTAATGTAATAATTAAAGACTAATAAAACATGGCTTAAGACATGAATAAATATCTAATCTGGTCTAATAATACATGAAAATGTTTTATATATTTTATATATTAGATTTTCATTGTTAAGACCCATAAATGCTAAATAGGTTTTAATATTAACATGTTTTTAAGGAACTTGTGATCTAATTTAATCTGATTAAAAATTTCTGCGAAGAATGACTGAATACATTTGCGCTCTCTCATTTCTCTGTTCTCACGAAATCTTTGTGTGCTGAATTATAAATAGGAGAAAAGCCACAATGTTTTTTAGAATATGAAACTGGACTCCAACAGACTCACTTAGCACACTTAAAGAGTCATACCGAAATCTTTTTTCTGTCACTTCAGTGAATCTGCATCTGCAAACCAACCTAAAAAAAAAAAAAAACCTTTCATTTACACTTTTTAAAGAAACAGAGCAATTGTATTTCAGAGACAACCGCTTGAATATTCGCAGAGGGAAACATTCCCACAGTTATTGTTATCCTCAGGAAACAGTCTGAGGATAACCCTGACTCACTTTTGCTGGGTTTACATGGGCTCTTTGAAGCACACACCACCTGTTAGAAACAGTTCCATCCTTTTCCTCTTCTTCGTCGTGTTATGTAAGCCCTTATGCAATTAGATCCTGGAAATAAAGGGGCTTTTCCCTCTGTGTTTTATCCATTTGTTCTATTTTGATGGTCCGTCCGCCTTAAATTCTCAATGCATCTTCTCTTTTCTAAAAGTAGCATGTCAGGCACATTTCCCTAGCACACTTCGAAAGGTTTCAATTTATGGTCAAAAAATGCTCTGTGCTATTTTTTTGCAACGACGAGAGATGGCCTGATGGTCCATTACCTCTTGAAAGTGAAAGTAACCATTGCTTAGTTTACACCAGCTCCATTTTCGGTCTTCCTGTTGTGTGCTGTTAATGAGAAACACAGTGAAAGGTTGTTATCCAGAATGAACACTTGCACCTTTGAGGTTTTCTCAGTTTGTTTTAGCTGAAGTGTACAGCTCCTCCCCTGAACAGGAGGCCAGACAAGCCATCCATCTCTTTTAACTGTATTATAATTTCCTGTGTGTCTTCTATCAGCGCTTATCTGTCTGCATCCAGTATTTGTGAAAAGCGTAACACTACATTTTCAGCGTGTTTACTGTCAGACCTGTTGGAACATACCATGATAGGCTTGAATACAAATCGCGTAATTTACTTTCTGAAGCGTAAGTGTTACAATATAGTGAGGTGCAGATATGAGGGTGGGAGGGTGGAAATCCCAGCCGAGATTTCCCAAACAGAACGTATATGACATGAACGAACAGATAGACAGACAGTTTCATATGCCGCCAACGTGCGTTTTTGGGTGAGGTGACAGGAAGAAAAACACCATTATTTTCTTACAAGCTTATATGATTTTTCTTGTAAAGCACAAAAAGAAACGTTAAACGGAATGTTTGTGCTGCTCTTGTGCATTCAATAAAACTGAATGTAGGCTGTCAATCAAAAAAAAAAAAAAAAAAAAAAAAAAAACACCATTAAAAACCATAAAAAATAGTCCACGTCGCTTAAAATCTATTGTGTAACTTCAGAAGAATTGGAAAGTAGTGTATTGGACATATGAACCACTTTTATGCCAGTTTTGTAGTACTTTTTGTCATTTTTGGAACTTGAAAGCCCCAGGTCACCATTAGATTTCATTGCAAAAGAACATTGTGAACATTGTTTAACATTTAGATGATAATCCAATATTTAGATGTACAGTTTGTTTTCTTGCTTAGACAGTTTTTTTCACCTATGGCTCCTCTGCAGTGAATGGGTGCCGTCAGGATGAGAGTCCAAACAGCTGATGAATACATCACAATAATAATCCAAAAGTAATTCACAAGACTCCATCAGTTTATGTTTTTTGTTTGTAATAAACAAATCCATCATTAAGGCAATTCAACTTTAAACCATGGCTTCTGAACTTGTGTGGATTATTGTGATGTTTTTAATCAGCCGTTTAGACTCTCATTCTGACGGCACCCATTCACTTTAGATGAATTAATAGAGAGCAAGTGATGTATAGCTACATTTTTCCAATTTATTTCTGATTTCCTTTAAACTTCTGCTTTTGTGTTCCACTGAAGAAATACAATCGTACAGGTTCAACCATTAAAACATACTGATTACAAAATTTAAAGCCTTTTTATATTTGTTTTTCTTGTGGGAAATGCACAGAAAGTGAAGGTTTTCAGGTTCAAAACGGACACATTTGTTCCTAAAAGGCCATACTGACTGGTTCCCTAACAATACAGATTGATTATAATAAGTTATTTCCCCTTAACGTGCCAGGATGGCTGCATAAAAGCTCAAATGAGTTGGATCAGATCTCTTTGAAAGACTGAATCTAGAAAGTCTCAGTCTGTGCTCTGTATTCATACTGTGATTCAGTTGCCGTGGCGTGCACACGGCAGAGTTCAGCTAAGCCAGTGTGATTGCAATTGATTTCTGAACACATCTTCCCCAGGCGCTACGAGTTCAAATGCACAAATTACCCATGTGCTCATCATAGATATGGAAATCTGAATACAGCTGAAAATTATGCATTCTAAAAAGGCACAGATTTGATGTTTTAGTGTCAGCTGGTGATTTTTGACTGTGCTATAATTGTAGCTACATATAATTGTTTGACAAGGTTTGGGTCTGTTTGCATTTGAATGCACACCTGTGAATGACCTGATCAGGAAGTGTTGATTTTAATGATATGAAGAGTTGCTTATTAGCTTGAACACTCTTGGTGATAACAGCATACAATATAAATTTCATTGATGCACAGTGACCTCTACTGGTACTAACGTTGAGGTGCTGTTTATTTTTTTTTAAACTAAAGATCATGAGTTAAAATCTTTGAATATCATGTCTTTCACCATTAACATTTACAAACAAATTTAATTTATAATACTTGATGGGTATTTTATAATGAAAATAAATAGGCCTATTCCTATTTAAATTATTGTACTGTAATTGACTGTGTTACTGATGCATCACATTTTATGTTCATGCTATATATATATATATATATACATTTTTACATGGCTTAATTCTGATTGATAATGTTGAAATTTGGTGGTCAGATAATTTTGTATAAACTGCATAATTTATTACAGTCCCAGTCGGTGAATATCTTGCAAATCTGTGGCAGTTTCATATTGTCTCATTCTTCTCATGTAATATATTTTCCGCTTTAAACAATATTTCACATCCATTTATTTAGTAAGTAGCAGTGTAGTTAACAATACTAACTGTCTTATTATAATACAATCCCTTACTTAATAAATAATCATTATCTTTCTTCTATTTTTCTCTAAGGTTATGGACACACTGTCCAAACTCTCTCATACACACATTGCACAGCAGACTGGAATAAGGTATTTGAAAAAGAAGAAATGAATAATTATACCTATTTTAAGAGCGCAGCGGATACAAAATTCATATTTTATCGCTCTCTCTGCCTCTCTCTCTTTCTATTCTAGGCCGTTTCCCACAGAAGAGAGTGTTGAGGACGAAGACATTTATAACCATCTAGAGGATCTGATAGAGTGAGTCATTTTTCTGCTTCCAGTGTTTCTCTTCCTCCTGATCGTTTAACCTTTGGCTCACTGCAGTCTCTCTGTTAGATATAGGAGCCTCAGGCTGAGGTTAACATGTCACGCACTTACATATGTGTTAAAAAATACTTTGTCTTTATAATATACTGTCTCTTTAAATGTCAGAAAGTGGCAATCTTAAGTTGAATTTAAGAACTGTAATACTTTCTTAATCTCTCGATTATGAGTGCACTACATTTCACTCCTACATATGAGATCACAGATTTGTATTTGATTAAATTCCGTTCTTATTTTCAGTTAAAAATCTATATCTAGTCACCGATAACTACTGCTTCCGAGCAATAACAGCGACGTAACAGGCCGTTGAGTAGGCCAACAAGTAGCATCAGCATAAATGTCTGTTGTCCTCATATGACAAGCTAGAGGATTTGATATTATGCTTCGCAAATATGGATGCTGCTGTCACTATGTGTTGGTTTGACCTCATCACATCTGTTTCTTAGCCACAAATAAACAAGGCCCTCTAGCAGATGTGATGGTTTGTTCATATGAAACGTGTTTGTTGAGTGCTTTTCCCTGGAGGGTGATGTGCCTGTACGATTCTATCCCTGTCAGAGAGAGACTTTTTCCTTCAAGGCCTTTTGTAATAGATTCGAACTGCAGACATGGTTAGGAAAAGAAATCAACACAGTTTGTCTCTCTGTCGTTCTCTTTTACACCCATCTGGAGAACATATCTGAGTGATTTTAAGGCCTGACTCAGCTAGAAAGTCTCTTGGCTCATGCTTGTGCTGTAGCTGAAAACCGTGCGTTTCATTTAGAAGAGGGAAACATTATCCTTTAAAAGCAGTTTCTAGAAGAAGTCTTTTTTTTTTCTCCAGCATATTGGATATGCTGAAGCATTTGAACATGTCTTGATGTCCTCTCGGGGTTTTGTGTTTCAGCGTCCATCTATTTCTTTCTGCTTACTGTAAACTAACTGTAGCCAGATAGTAATTGTATATACTAAACTAAAACCTTTGGAGAAGCTCTGAATGTCGTTGGTCTGTGTGTCTCAGTGAGAATGGTGTTGAGGATGAGGAAGATCTCTATGACTGTGTGTATGATGATGATGAGGGAGGAGAGGTGTATGAAGACCTGATGAAGGTCGAGCTGGTACAACCGCAGGTGAGTTCACTGAAAGGCTTTATCTAGCGTATATAACCGTGCTTTAGGTTGCAAGTCCTAAAACGCTCTCTGTTTCACTCTCGTGCTGCTGTAACTACAGAAACAGGTCGAGACGGACATCAGAAGCTGCTGTCTGATGGAAATCAAGCAGACTGAGGAGAAATACACAGAGACGCTGGACTCCATAGAGAAGGTGAGGCCTCTTTAGAGCTGCACAGTCAGACCTGCTGTAATATTAAAGCTTTAGTTCAGTGTATGAGATCTGCTAGATGTAATGAACACATCATTTGTAAAAAAAACCACAGTAACCACAGGTCAAATCATGGATGAATCATTCGTCAAATCAATCATACCATGTTTAGATTTAACTTACTGTGCAATATTTTACAATGATATCCATTGCTGCTGGCAATATACAATGGAAATACCATATAATACTAATTATTGTTACAGTTGCATTATCATAACATTAAAACATTAAATGACAAAAATTCTGAAAACAATTTCCAGTTTTGAAAATGCTTGAAAAACACATTTAGAAACTATAACTTAAATTATTATTATTATTATTATTATTATTATTATTATTATTATTAATGTTTATTTTAAATCTTAATATAAATATACAGTAAAATCATGGTCAATTTCCACAGTGTATCATTATTTTGTAATTTATTTATTTATTTACATATTATTATTATTAGTAGTAGCAGTAGTAGTACAATTTATGTATTAATAATAATATTATCAACATTTTATTAGTTCGATTTTTTATATTAGTATGAATATTCAACATGTTTATTGTAGTAGCTATAATAAAACCAAGGTCATTTACATAGTGGATTAAATAATCATTATATTTTACATTATATATATGTAATAAAGCTTTATTGTAGTTTATTTATTTATTTGTTATAATAATATTCATTATTAAATGTTCAAAAATCATCATTAAATGTGTTCATTTATTTGAAATCTTAGTATGAATATATTACTTTTTTATTATAGTTCCTATGATCAAAACAAGGGAAAATTTCACAAAGATTGATTATATTGCAATATGACTTTATTGTGTGCATTAGCTTATCCATAGCAACTGTTTTTATTTCCTCCACCCACAGTTCTTTATGAAGCCTCTGGGACAGTCACTGTCCAGTGTGGAGATTGAAAAAGTGTTCATCAATATACCAGTGAGTCACAAACACCTCTAACCTCTATTTTTAGCATGAATCACAGTGTCATTTATCTTTTGCCTAATATTTTGATGTTATGTATTGTACCAGGAGCTTGTGAAGGTGCACATGAGTCTTCTGAGAGAGGTCCAGGATTCAGTGATCATGCATAACGCCAGCAACCTGTTTCAGATCTTTATAAAATACAAAGAAAGGTGACTGATTTATCCTTTCAGCGATTAAAAGAATGAAGCCCTCCTTCCCCTTCTCACATGTGTCTGTTTTCCTGTGTGATAGATTAGTCCTGTATGGGAAGTACTGCAGTCAAGTAGAATTAGCCATTGCGTTTTTGGATGACATCTGTAAGAACAGAGAGGACGTCAGGCAGATGTTAGAGGTAAGACATTGTCAGACTATATTCATGAAACATCTCGGGTCACAAGTGCGTTTTCCATGAATACTGGACACTTTTTTTTAGCATCAGAGGTAGAAATATTTCTTGTGAGAAACTGGAATAATTATCTAACATAAAGTTTACGATCTAATATTTTAATAAAAGGTGTTATTTAAACAATACAGCTTATCCAATTGGCATTCAATTAATTGTAGGTTTGGATGTACTCTGCATTTTGTTATGTGATTTTGTCTCCCCTCATTGTATAAACAATGTAGCATTTCTAAAGAACATGACACAGAGCAAGTGACATTATTTTGACCCTTTGTACAGCATAAATTAATTTGTTATGACATTATTTATGAAAGGAGTTATATGTTTCACTGCTGAAACTGAAGTGGAACTATTTATTTGCTGTTAGACAGTGCCACCTGGTGGTTAAGAACGGTGCAGAACATTTGTGAACATTTATTTCAACGTTTTGCTCTCTTCATCTATTTGCAGAACAGTCATGTCACAGTCACATATGTGTTTTACTTTTATAATCTTTTTATTATTATTATTAATTTCAGCTATGTTCCAAACGAGCCAATAACGGGAAGTTTACTCTGAGAGATCTTCTGGTGGTTCCAATGCAGAGAGTTCTGAAGTATCATCTACTTCTACAGGTCTGACATCATTTTGCTGTATTCCTGCTCATAATATATATATATATATATTATAATATATATATATATATATTTATTTTTTACCTGAGCATTGATTACTGAAAAAAGCAGATTTATTTTAGAATTAGAGATACTATTTTAACTAAAAATATATACATTTATATAGTCATTTTAATTTATTATGAGTATACTTTTAAGAATTCTTTTGTTTTGTTTTCGGTTTTAATTTAGTTAAAGTTTTAGTAAAAATTACATTTTATTGTGTTTTTGTTTTCATCTATATTAGTTTTTTTGTGAAAAATATGTATGTATATGTATTTAATTATTTCTATCTATTTTATTTTTTAGATTTAGACTAACTAAATCTATTATCTCTTTAATGATATGCACTGATTAACGTGCCCTAATGTAAAAAAACTGTAAAAAAGAGGGTCAGTTCTTGATGTTGTCTTTAAATGACTGCTTTACTGCTGATATCCACTAGGGGCAGTGGAGTCCATGTTTTACTCTTCCACTGAGAAGCAGCATAATGCATGTTTGAAATCCACCAGTAGGTGGAAGTGTGATATATCCCAGATACCTCCAGTAGGGGCAGTATAATTCACAAAATGAGCGAGCAGCATGCTTTATCCAGTCCTGTATGTTTGGTCTGGCCCTATTCCACAAACATCTCACGCAGACTGGCATGAATATTTCATAGTGTGTCTCTGTCCATCACATGTTAGGTCTACTGCATGACCCAGCTATGAGGGGATTTAGAAATAAATGTGAACGAAGGTGAGAGAGAAATAGAAAAGCAGAGAGAAGGAGATGAGATGTGCATAGCGTGTGTGAACCGAAGCCACCGCGATCCTCCTGCTGTTGCAGGAACCTTTCGGCTCTCAGCGGACAGAACAGCGAAGGTGTTTTCTCTGTGTGTGTGTGTGTGTATGTGTCTACTTAGCATGCCTGCAAGGCTGTCCACAGCTCAGTTCACCTCCCTGCCCATCTGGCCAGCTGTGGGTTTAGGGAATGTGTGTGTGTGTGTGAGAGGCAGGCGCTGCAGATAGAGCGTCTGTCTGTCTGCTGCCCCTCTGGAGAGCAGGCTAGCGTGTGACAGACTGTCTTTCTCTGCTCTTTGCTCTGCTGGAGGAAGCCTTGGCCAGTGAGAGAAAGAGTAAGCCAGCTTTACATAATGAGTCATAATCAAAATTCATTAATAATCTAATATAAGGGATGCTAGTATTTATATAATGAAATGAAATTAATTAAATTAAATATTTGTAAATCTTATCTAGTCTTTGTACTAGATAAATATGTATTTATTTATTATTTATGGGGTGCAAGAAACCAATACTTTTATTAAACCTTTAGATTGCTATTTCAAATATATGCTTTTCTTTGAACTTTCTATTCTTCAGAAGTTTCTGAAAAATTAAAAATAGTTTCAACTTTGATAATAATACGACATGATTCCTGAGCACCAAACCGGCCTATTCGAATGATTTCTGAAGGATTTAGTGTTACTGTAATATTATTTATAATATATATATATTTTTATATTTTAAAATATAATTTTTTTATACTAATGTATAGGTTGAAGTTATTTTTATTAAGTCTATTTATTTTGTGCCTTAACCTTATTTCAGGCATCACGTTTTGAATATTTTTGAATAGTTCAATTTTCAACAACAGTGTTATTAATAGTAAAAGTTTTAGTTATAGGTTACAAAAATAGCCATGTATCATGTGACACTGAAGAGTGCAGTATGATAGTGTACAGTATGTCCATATTTAGAAAATTATATTTTTACTGTAACCGTACAAAGAAGGGGTTGTAAAAGTAATAATTGTAAAACTTACAGAAATAAAAAAAAATATGCCTTTAAGGAAAATGTTCTTAGCCGATAAATATCAGTTTAAAGTGGTAATATTTTTTACATCGAGTGACGAATTTTGAGCAGAATTTGTACAGTTGGTTAGTTATTAGACATTAAAATGTGCAAAGTGTCATTATTGTACAATACTGTGATGCAGGCCTGTGAAATCACATCCGGACAATATTCTCCTGGACTTCTGCAAACGTTTGGATAAGAGATTGGCTGCATTTTATTTCTGCGGTAATCTCTGTGTTCGTGTCATACCTCCTTTCTGTCTCTCTCTATCTCTCTCTCTCGCTGTGTGAGGGCAGAAGGAAGTGAGAATGAAAAATAAGGTGATGTCCGTCTTTCTGCTGATAATAATGCGCAGGTTCAGCTTGACTGACGCAGGGGATTTGGCTTGTGCTGGATGGCAATATATCTCTTAGGCCAAAAGGAAGCCATTTATCAGACCCGAGTAAAGGACATTCATAGCACCCTCCCTTATCCTACAGACTGGCCCAGATGTCTTGTTTACTTCATCCCGGAGCAGGAAGGCAATTTCAACCCCACAAATACCTTTTGCTTCTCATTTCAATTCTTGAACCTGCGATGCAGGTTGGGATATTATTTCAGCTTGGGTGTGTGTGTGTGTGTGTGTGTGCCCAAAAGAGAAAGTAAGATAGAATACATGCGATACCGTGTATGTTTTTATTTTCAGTGTATTGTAATACAGTTGCCACATAATCACCTTGTTTATTATATTATTCTTGGCTTACTCTTTGAATTCTATCAGAGCCACCTCTTGTTTTCAGAGCAGGGTTGATGAATACACATGTGAAATCAAGTAAAAATCAACACTTTATTAATGCACCGTCTTCCTCAGCTAATATTAAATATTGGAAATCCCATAAAAACAATTCCTCCTGGGTCCAATTCCTTGGTTAGTATATTTATTAATTTATTTGACTTCATTATATTTTTCTGTCAAGTGAAATTGCAATTTTATTTATAATAGGTGTGTAGGTAGAAAATATGCAAGCATGAAAAATAAAAAAATCTCAGGGCAATAATTGAGCTGTTTTTCTTTTCTAATCAAATGAAAAAAAAAATGAATTCATTGAGAAATAAATAAATAATAGAATTGAATAATAAAGTACTAATAGTTGTGTGAACTTAATTAAAACACTAGAGCATGACGTTGCATTTCCGATGACTGCTATCTAAATGTGCTCTCTATATTGTTGGTAAACAATCTGCACGGTGATGAGTAGGAGTTATGAGAGCGTGCGAGAGTGACAGATGTCCTCCGGCACGGCTTCGCTCCTGTACATCTGACTGTCTGCTGCGTTCATCATCATCTGGTGATAATAAGACACTGAGACGCGGCCCGTAGAAACTCATATCCCGCTTTCTTCCCGACAGGAACTGGTGAAACACACCCATGATGCCACAGACAAAAGTAATTTACGGCAAGCGCTGGATGCCATGAAGGTGAGTTGAGCATTTGAACGTCCTTTTCATAAGCTGTCTGTTGCAGGGACTCCTGGGTAGACGTCTTGGCCAGTGTGAGCGCATAAAATAACACATTGCGCAAGTTAAATTTAAATTAAATTAACGCATTTAGCAGACACTTTTATCCAAAGCGACTTACAGTGCATTCAGGCTATCAATTTTTACACATCATGTGTTCCCAGGGAATCGAACCCACAACCTTGCGCTTGATAAGCGCAGTCCTCTACCAATTGAGCTACAACAACACATCAAGTTCAAGTTGAAATTACAACAGTGTCAAATTTCTCTTTTAGTTTTTTTGGGGTGCGCATGCATCAACTTTTTCATAAGAAGAGCTTTCGTTGAAAATCAATGTGGCCCTCTTGACTCAGACATGATCAAGATGGTGCCGAATGCATCTTGACAGGTAACCGTTTGCTAATTGAGGCAAATCAAGCTGAGAAGATTGTGCAGATTGCACCGAGGGCTGTGATGATTTCATTTGGATAAATTAGCCACTTAGCATTGATTGGGGTATCGGGCTAACGCGGTTAACCTCCTCAAGTGCTCCCCTTTAAAGATCCTCACGGTGGGCGATCCAGCCCCCCACTCTCTGATTATTCTAGATACGTGATGATGAATGAGTCGCTAAACTCCACTCACGGGAACGGCGGGCAGAGTGTTCAGAATCAGATTTGTCAAATAAGCCTCGCTTTTCAGACGCTAAATCTTATTTGGCATTTTTAGATGGGAATGAGTCCCTTGAAAACATCACATGGGCCGAGATTGTCAATAAGGAAGCTAGAGAGGAAGTATTGTTATTTTTAGCACACAACTAGAAAGACTAGAAAGACTTTCTTGTGTGTCGTGAGGTCAAAGTCTCAGGGTGTTGAATGTTTAGTGTTGTGTTTGTGTTTCCATCTTTATAGGATCTGGCTCAGTATGTCAACGAGGTGAAGAGAGACATCGAGACTCTCCGAGACATCGACCAGTACCAGAAATCTATAGAAAACCTTGTGAGCAAAATCATGTTTTATGCCATTAATTGTTTCACTTGTCCCTTAAAAAAAAAAATACAAATAAAACAAATAATACATTAAAATAAATACATTACTAAATAAATAAAGATCTGGATTCTGCTTAATCAAGGATTGATTTTAAGAACCTTGAACACACACACATTATAAAACATTACACATATACATTATAGAATATATAAGCTTTATATTTACATATAAAAATCTAATTTTATTATTAATTATAAATGATTAATTGTTCATAAATACATTATAAAACATTATATATATATATATAAATCTAATTACATATAAAAACATACATTGAAAGTAAATGTTATAAACTACATATAGAAACTATATACTGTGCTACTGTATATACAATTTCAATTATTTTAAACATCCTATAAAACTATACAAAAAAGGACTTTGTTAAAACGTGAGTATTTAACAAAATAGCTATTTCACTGCAATCAAAACATTAAGATCATTCAAATAAATTAGTGAATCATTAACCATTTTAGTTTACTAAAATGAATTCTCTTCACAGTGCAAACTCAGCTTGTTTTGTTAAAAGAATGTGTTTCATGCTACACTTGCTAAAAAAAAATGCTACTGTACAGTATGTTCCTGGAAAAACTGAACTATTTAAAAAAAAACACCCAAGATAGTGTCAGACTACTGCACAGTGCACTGATTTGCATGCCTACTTTTAGTTAGTTTTCCCCCAACACTGCTCAAAGTAGTTAAGTTGAGACAGTATGAACCTTTGGACAGTTTTGTGGAACTTGAGTCTAACTTAAGAGCATTGACCCCTAGTAGCATACAAGCATGCCTGCATTAAATGTGCACCAATTTTTATGTTCTGCAGAATCAGTCTCTACGTATCTACGGGAGACCGAAAGGTGACAGCGAAGTGCGAGTAGCTTCAGTCGACAAACGAGCCAAACAAGACAGGTGAGATGATTAAAGTGTGGAATACTGCTCAGCCTGAAACTCCGCAGGTCTTTACTAAGGCCTAAGGGTTATGAAGGTGTCACCCTCAAGTGCTCCTCTTGTATTTTCTTCTTCTCGTTTGATCTATGCCGTTCTTCTGCTGCAGGCACATCTTTCTGTTCGACGCCGCCGTGATCGTATGCAAACGGCGAGGAGATAACTACGAGATGAAGGAGGTGATTGACCTCCACTCCTTCAAGATCACCAACAACCCAACCTCAGAGAGAGAAAACCGCAAGGTGTGCAGACAGACTCCTAATTGCCACCAAAGTTCGCTGCACCGAAGCCGAGGGCAGCAAATGTTCTGTTATGCTGTCGTGCCATAATCAGTTACTGCAGAAGAGCAGCTTTCGTTCGCACAGATGGTGTTTCCTATTAAAAACCGTCTAGCGACTGCTAACGAACGCAGCCGACACCAGACACGGCTAAATTAGAAAACATGATGTCGTTTGTTATATTACATTACGTGCTGCTGTGCCAGGATGATTATTCGTTAGATAATGC
This sequence comes from Carassius auratus, assembly GCF_003368295.1. Taxonomy (NCBI): domain Eukaryota; kingdom Metazoa; phylum Chordata; class Actinopteri; order Cypriniformes; family Cyprinidae; genus Carassius; species Carassius auratus. Next base: position 20,547 of record NW_020524156.1, on the reverse strand, counting down.
TGTAAATATTACATGTTCAAGACAGAGAGGGTGTGTGCAAGATAGAGAAATTATGCTGGTAAACACATGCAATGTTAACATCACTATTATTATTAGGGTTCCTCTAGGGTTCTTTTGTGAATGATGATGCCTCAAAATTTGTTGAGGGAAAGTGTTTTTGTTCGTCAGAGTCTTGGCTAATAATAATAATAATAATAATAATGAGTGAAATTTTTTTAAACTGCAGGTAAATGTTAATTGCGACTTTTTATCTCACAATTAAAAAAAAAATAATAATAATAATAATTCTTGCAATTGAGAGTTTGCATCTTGCAATTCAAACTTTTTTCTTCTTCTCAGAATTGCGATATAATCTCCGAATTTGGATTTGTAAACCAACATAACTAGATATAAACGTACAATTCTGACTTTTTCCCTCAGAATTGCATTATGTAAATTCGCTATTGCAAGTTACAAAGTCAGTATTGCACTGATTTAAACTTTCTTTCAGAAATAAGAAAGAAGGAGCCTAGATTTTTATGGTAGTGCATGTTAACGGCAGGCCATAAAATCAAAAATTTCCAACCAGATCCCTTACTGTTAATTAGTTTAATAATTTCAGGCAGATTGCATGTTGCCTTGCATTCTCTATGCCTTTGCTCACATTGCACACAAAAAAAATATTTTCTTTTTTTCTTTTTTATCTGACTGTCCACACTGTCATATCTCGCAAATGATGAAATCTGATCCTTTTGTTCAGTGCAGTCAATATCTCCATCAGTTGCAACATGATGTAAACGTCAACACAGTACTAACAGACGATAACAGGATGACCCTCCAAGATTTGATAATGGCATTTCGTCAGTCTTGCATAAACAACAGTGTCCCCCTCGCACCATTGTGTGGTCTGGGGCTTTGTTAGAGTGTCTTTGATATTTTGAATCAAACGACTTTAAAACGGTGTTTGTCTTTGCTTTATCCGTGCATGTGTGTGTGTTCTGCATTTATAACACGGATGTTCCTGCTTTCTCTCTTTCTTCCAGTGGTGCCACGGATTCTACCTCACACACAATCAGGGTCAGAGCGGCTTCGAGTTCTTTTTTAAAACCAAGGAGGTGAAGAAGAAATGGCTGGAGCAGTTTGGCATGGCATTGTGAGTGTTTTGTTGTCTCTGAAGGTCTACACAGGTCTGTACTGTCTTCATTTTTAGGTTTGTTATCTGTCTTGACAATAGACACAAACGCGTGATTTAGCTATGATGGTATGTCCTTGGCCCTGATTCAAGCCTAAACATAATTAGCGTTTATTTTTACTACAGAACAAACACAGTAATGAGGAAAGACCTGCTGAGCCACACATTTTTGCAGTGGTGTCCCTTATAAAACATGATGTGACCCAAAGGGTTTTCATTCCATCAGAGTGGTTGGTTCAGTTTTGCAGATAGACTAGAATAACACAAGTCTTAGTTAGTTTGTTTGTTTTAAAGAGGATATGCTCTGTGCTTTTCCAGCAGGTATTTAGGAATGTCTAAATTCCACTTATTATGTTTCTTGCACCAAAACTAAATCGTAATTTAGTGTTATATGACCATTTTTGACTCTCTCTTTGATCTTTATAGGAATAGCACACTAAATTTAGTTATGAATTATGAGTTACCTGCATGACTTTCTTCCTTCAGTAGAACACAAATAAAGAATGACTGAGTTTCCTCTTGCAGATAAAATGAACAGGGACCGAAAATATTTCACTGGAAAAGTATAACAATTAAAGTGGCCCATACGACTCGTGCACTATATTTCAAGTCTCATAAAACTATATGATTGCTTTGTGTGACAAACAGATGCCATTTTCAGTCAAAACAAGTTGTTATCCATTGATAATCTTTGCCTTAAGAACTCAAGAATCACTGGGACTGGATCATTGAGTCATTAAGTTTAACTTTCTGAATGCATCATTCAGTTTGTAAAATGTATCGACTGAGTCATAAAAAAAAGAATGGACTCAGAATAAAAAGGTTTGGTTACAAATTGAAGTCAGGAGAGTCAGTGTATCCCAATTGAAAATAGTTTTAGATTTTTGCTTGTTCCCCACTTCAAGCTATCATATGACTTCAGACGACTATAGGAATATACTGTAGCATATCATCACTATTATGTTAATTTGATGGTGCTTTAAATTTTTAAGCTTTATTTGTTGTAACGGTGTGAAAAAGAGTGACTAAATTTATATGGGTTTGGAACAACTTGAGGGTGAGTTTTAAACAAGCTGATTTTGTTGAAGAACTAAGATTTCCACTTAAAATGAAAATAATGAATATGTTTTGATATTTAAACTTGGGTAGTTTCTGATATTGCACATTCGAATATATTATTTCTACATTGTACATCAAAAAAAGTGTTTTTTAAAAAAATCCTGTCTTCTGTGTTATTTCTCTTTTAATTTATACACATCCAGAGGCTTTTTATCTTCCCTCACGTTAATTTTATTCCATTTACTATTCTTAGGAGAATCAGATTCAAGTAAATCTTTGTATTATGAAATACTAAGGCAATAAGTGATCCCACAGCGTAGCTATGAGAAGAAAAGTGAGAAAAGATACTTATAATTCCTGACTGATGACAGCAACAATCAGTGAAATTCAGATGAAAAACGCAATAAACCATCAGACAAGTAATATACCAAATTTCAGATGTCATGCATAGCCAAAAAGGGCACATCCACAAAAAAAAAAAAAAAAAACTCAGAATAAGACTGGAGGAAGAAAAAAGTGCAATGCACTAAAGACAGGAGACAGGTCTCTGATTAATTAGATAACATGTTTTTAGCAGATTTATCTGAAGGGCTCATTAATTCTGGAGAACAGTGGTGAGTCAGTGCTCTCTTTCTCTCTGTCATGTGTCATCAGATCAGTCTGCAGCTGAAAGCTGATTGGATATCAGTGCTGTTACACGCTCTGAGTGTTAATGACATGACATCAGCACACACACACAGCTCTCTTATCTGTCTATCATTTGTTAATGCCTTTATTATGAGGGCACTCGCCACTCAAGGGTTATTCGAGATTAATCAAGAGAGAGACACAGAAAGGGGTTGGAGGGTCTTGGACTATAAAAAAGTAATAGTGCTATAGACGACATCATGACTTCTGCTCATGCTGTAATTAGTAGTGCACACTAAAGCAGCATTACTATGGCTTTTTATTTTGAATTATTTTCAAATGTAATTTATTTCTGTGATGTTTTTCAGCAGCCATTATTCTAGTCTTCAGCATCACGTGATCATTGAGTCTATTTAAAATAGACTTGTCTTTAGTAACAGTTTATAAATCATTTTATTACAAGATCAAGAACTACATATTACATAAACTATAAATCATTATGTAGAATATAAAATGCAAATGTTTATAATATGTGCTGTATATTCAGGGATTCATAAGTAGCATCCTAGATTTGTGGTACTGTGGTAGAGGGTCGTCTGCCATTTTTTTCCCAGAAAATGCTAATGTCTAGTTACCCTTATGTGTCTTAAGAGAAAATCACAGCTGATTGGGTGGTGGGAGCAGACGACAGATGGAAATGAGCAGTCCTGTGTTTGTGTGTTACGGTTATGCAAAATGGTCTTCAGACTTGTTTTTAACACCCACTTCCTCTCTCTCTTTCTCTCTCAACAGATCGAACATCTGTCCAGAGAGCGGGAAAAGTAATTCCCATGAGTTCCGCATGCACACCTTTGAGACAACCACATCCTGCAGCTCGTGTAAAATGCTGCTGAGGTGAGCTCACTGTAAAGGCATTATGCCTATCTATCTATCTATCTATCTATCTATCTATCTATCTATCTATCTATCTATCTATCTATCTATCTATCTATCTATCTATCTATCTATCTATCTATCTATCTATCTATCTATCTATCTATCTATCTGTATGTCTGTCTGTCTGTCTGTCTGTCTGTCCCTCTGTCTATTTTTTATCTATCTATCTATCTATCTATCTATCTATCTATCTATCTATCTATCTATCTATCTATCTATCTATCTATCTATCTGTCTGTCTGTCTGTCTGTCTGTCTGTCTGTCTGTCTGTCTGTCTGTCTGTCTGTCTGCCTGTCTCTCTCTGTCAGTCAGTCTGTCCGTCTGTCTATGTTTTTATCTATATATCTGTAAGTCTGTCTCTCGGTCTATCTATCTATCTATCTATCTATCTATCTATCTATCTATCTATCTATCTATCTATCTATCTATCTATCTATCTATCTATCTATCTATCTATCTATCTATCTATCTGTCTGTCTGTCTGTCTGTCTGTCTGTCTGTCTGTCTGTCTGTCTGTCTGTCTATCTATCTGTCTGTCTCTCTGTCTCTCTGTCTGTCTGTCTATCTATCTATCTATCTATCTATCTATCTATCTATCTATCTATCTATCTATCTATCTATCTATCTGTCTGTCTGTCTGTCTGTCTGTCTCTCGGTCTATCTATCTATCTATCTATCTATCTATCTATCTATCTATCTATCTATCTATCTATCTATCTATCTATCTATCTATCTATCTATCTATCTATCTATCTATCTATCTGTCTGTCTCTCTGTCTCTCTGTCTCTCTGTCTTTCTATCTATCTATCTATCTATCTATCTATCTATCTATCTATCTATCTATCTATCTATCTATCTATCTATCTATCTATCTATCTGTCTGTCTCTCTTTCTCTCTGTCTTTCTATCTATCTATCTATCTATCTATCTATCTATCTATCTATCTATCTATCTATCTATCTATCTATCTATCTATCTATCTATCTATCTATCTATCTATCTGTCTGTCTCTCTGTCTCTCTGTCTCTCTATCTATCTATCTATCTATCTATCTATCTATCTATCTATCTATCTATCTATCTATCTATCTATCTGTCTGGCTCTCTGTCTGTCCGTCTGAGTATATCTACAGGTAGGCACTATCTATATTTTATCTATTGTTTTATTCTATTTTTTTGTTCCTTTTGTTCTCAGAGGTGTCTTCTATCAAGGCTACCGCTGCTCTAAATGTGGTGCTGGTGCCCATAAGGAGTGTCTTGGTAGGGTGGAAGTTTGTGTCAGCAGTGTCGGTGAGCCTCGCATTCAACACAGCAAAAGCTATCTAGCAATATCTGTGCATACACATTATGAAGCGTTTATTTGCAGAGCTGCGCTGGAGCCTCTGGCTCATGTTTCAGCATTATATGATGTCTTACCCTGCTGCAAACTAATGATTGACCTACACTGTAGTGTAACAGACAGGGCAATAAAAGCTGTCAACATGCAGAGATTCCTAATAACAACCTAGGCCACATAGATAAGCGTGATGTGTGATGACAAACAGAAAAACAGGCTTGGTTGGCTTTCTGAACCCATGATGTATGCATGTGTGTGCGTGCCTGCCAACAGTGCCAGCTCTTATTGTTCTAGGCATTAGTCAGGGATGCCGTAGAATTTCCTCGTTCCCGTTTTTATGCACAGCTGAGCTCTCTCTGAACTCCCATCAGTTCTGCACATCCCGTGTCCCATTAGCTAATTTGATTGTGCTTTCAGCAATAAGAGTGTAGCTTTAACACATTCATACAGTTCATTAAGCAGAATTCTACAGGTTTCACCCCCCCCCCCCCAACATAGGCATAAAAAATAAAGAAATATATATTTCTGGGATATGGAAAGTCAAATATATTTGGTAGATATATACGTATATATACAGTTTATTTTTTTCTGAACAATAATAAATCTGTAGGATTTAAAAATAAATGTTTTTTATTAGTTTTCACATAATGACAACAACAGGTTAACAAAAAACAAACAAAGTCAGGGAAAATAAAAGCATACTGAACTGCTGACAATGAGTAAAGATTATAGCACAACTAACAGTATAAATCATGACACCCATAGATCCACTTGTCAGGATGGAAGCAATGTCAAGATCAACATTTGTCAAAAAAGGTTGACACATGACACATATTCAAGAATAGTTAGATACCACGTCCTAACAGAAGGAGCTTTATCTGAGATCCACTGTAAAAGTATACATTTTTTTAGCACTGAAAAAGCCTGTATTTTGCACTTCCAGACCTACAGGAAAGATTCCAAGTAAATAAGACACTGGATCTAGAACCAAAGAAACACCCAAAAATGTTTTCAGTTCTTCAGAAACCCTCCACCAAAACCTCTGTATCTTGTTACAGAATCACAGACAATGAGTAAGACTTCATATTTCGCTCTTACATTAGGGACAAAAATGAGTTAAATCAGCCGTAAATCTACTGCACTAGGAAGGGAAAACGTGAGCCCTGTGAAGAATCTGGAGCTGAATAGCTCTTACTTTATTACATATACTCAGACTCTTTGCGTTTTTTTTTTTCCAAACTATATTCCAATCTTGATCTGCTACTTGAATATTAAGTTCCCTTTCCCAAATCGTTTTAGGAAATGTGTGGATGTGCCAACATACTGTACTCCAATAACACCCTATAAAATCCCTAGGATTCTTGACAACACAATAATAAAACTTAAATACAAATGAGGATGTTTTCACTGGTAGTTTCAAGAAACTGCAAATGAAGGAAGTGTGAAAAGCTAGGGTGTGTGCTTGTCAAATCAGGTCTCTTTGTTGTTTTGTACTCAAGGTTCCACTCTATGTGTATATGTGCACGCCTGTGTCTATGTACACTAGTGCAACAGGACAAAGTTCACAGTGTACGCTCCAAGCACAGGCCCGGCCTCTCCCCTCGGGAGCCAATGAGACTGGCTCCTGGTACATAACTTCATCTAGTCCGGCCCCTCATGTCAATTTAGCTCACATGGCTGTAAAGTACCTGCAGCACAGCAAAACAAATCGAAAAAAGTTCACAGCACAACGTGTTCCCCACACTCTAATGCCAGTGTCTGTACAGTGTGTTCGTCTGACAGTGTAGATTGACTCTAACTATGCCTGTCTTCAACATGCTTGCAGATTCCAGCTCTTTCGGATCCCAGGTGAGGTTTTGTTTCTTTTCCAGCGAATCTGTGAATCTAGATCTGCCCCTTCAGGGGCCATTTAAAATAGAAAATTCTCTTTTATAATGCATTTCAAAGTTGCTGTGGCTTCATTCGTGGAATTGTTACTGAAGAAATATTACTTTATTAAAGTTTGATTGTCTGGTTATGGGGAAACATTATGAGATTGTTTCTAGCCCAGAGTTCATTGCAGTTTAGAGTGATATATATGTTATGGGTTGTGCATTTATTTAATTGCACACCAGTTTTATTAATTGCACGGTCATCATTTTGCAATAACAAACCCATTGTAATTTATATAGCATGTAATAAGGATATTGACATGTAATTTGCCCGGAGTGTAGTTCAACACTGATGGTAAATTGCATGGAGGAAATTCTTCATCTTTGTTCGTATGCTAAAGGATGAACGTGTTTTTGCACAGTGGTGTGACAAACAGTGTTTACTTGTCAAAAATTAATGATGAGACTAATTGCGTGTTTGTGCAAAGTTTTACTTAATCATCAAATTATTAATGCATTACAATGTCTGTGTTTGGCAACAGTATGAATCATGGGATTTATTTATTTTGATTACAGGTTGGAAAAACACCCTGTCGTGGAGGAGACACAGGTAAATCACGAAGACACAGTTAGTCACATTTTGCATTCTTAAAGGGCCAGCTCACCCAAACATGACAATTCTGTCATTATTTATTCACTCACATTATTACAAACCAGCTTGCGGTTGTTTTTGTCAGTGGATCAGAAAAGGATGATTTTGAAATGTTTAAGTTCGTCATTTCCATGGCTGTAGAGTTTCATGGTTACAAAACACATGCATAGTGTTGTACATTACATACTTCTCTGATCTGAGCTAGATTGTGTATTTTTAGTCTGGAGTCATTGAGCCGTAGTGGTGTTGTTTGCTGTGAAGGCAAGCTCATGCATGTAACTAGGACTTGGATTCAGATGTAAATCAGATATGAGCGGGAAAACATTTAACCCATGTAGCTCTGTTGTTTAGCTTTGCCTGCAAAGATAGGACCATATCAGACAATCCAGTCTAGAATTCCCACAACCCCTCGGTGCCAATGACTTAACCCACTTCTTCCAGTGTATGTTCACTCAGTCTAATTGTATTATGTGGCTGTATTAAGCTGTGGAAAGCTTTCCTGACCCTAAGTTTAAACTATTAGTACAGGCAGTTTTTAAAAAGTTCAGTCTTGTCGGCGCTTATAGTGCAGCTGTGCTCATGGTGATCAGAGTCTGATTCCTTTCTCGAGGTCCTTTGCAGATCCCACTCCCCTCTCTCCTCCCAGTCGAATCTCAATAAAAATAAATTAATCATATCTAGTATTAAATATTATTTATTTATTTATTTGGTTTGTTGGAAGGTAGTTCACCTTTTCCTGAAAAAAAACAACAAGCACTACTAACTTTTTTTTCTTAAGTAATGCAATTTAATATATATACACTGCTGTTCAAAAATTTGGGATCAGTAAGATTTTTTTATATATATATATAATTTTCTTTCTTTCTTTCTTTTGGTATGTTATATGTATATCCCTATGTATTAATATTAATTTGTCTTGCAAACAGTACATTTCATATTATTCCTTTTAAAAAGTCAACTCTGCTGAGAATCATTGTATTTGCAGCTCAACTAAATGCTCAGTCTCCATCAGTGATAGCGTTCAGCACTAGTCGTTCCACCCATCTGTAAAGAGTGCCACATGATCTGTAATTATGTTTTCACAATGCCATTGATGAGTTGATCGATACCCAATGAGGTCTACCTGGGATACAGGTTCAGTGACGGCACGTCTGTGTGTCGATGGAGCATCACGCTCACGCCTCCCTCACCCTTGTTATTAATAGCATCATGAATATTTGAAATAAATGAATGTGTGAATCAAGCTAAATTGCAACCGCCTCCCATCACGATACGCCCACTCCTGAGTTCATTATGGCTCAGTTAAGTCACCCTGTGCACATGGAGCCACGAGGGGCCTCCTGATCCCACACAATATTGGGGTCGGTAGATTCATTAAAGTTATGGTGAGAGAAGGCCTCTGTGTAGTGTTTGCTGTCATGGGAATCCATCCTGCCTGTTCAGAGGCGCTAGATTTGTCTTCATCAAAAAACAGCCTTACTGCAAAACAGTGCTTGTTCATTCAGCTGATTTTTTATTTTTATTTCATCTGCAATAGCTTTATATTTATGCATGAATGATACCAGAAATAGTGCTGTTTTTCGAGGAGAGGAGTGAGCTCTTTTGTATTGTAAACTTCAAAACCTGCTGTTTTGTTTTTCTTTTAGCACTTTTATGACCTTTTCATGAGCTGTTTTGTTGCAAAAGTGCATTTTAGTGTTTATTGGTGCTGACTCTTTGCCCTTGTGCACAAAGGGTCTTAGCATGGCATGCCAGTGAGACGCTTCCCTACAGAGAAGCACACGCTCACACTGTTTATAAAGCGTCTTCAAAGACAGCCAGCTGTGCTCGAAGGCCCAGGGCCTGGGTGATCTGCTGGGCTGGAAGGCTTCAGCCACAGCTGGTTGCGTTAAGAGAGTCTACACTCGCCTCTCATCATCAGAACGGCAGAATATATAGAGCTGCAGCAACCAGCTGAGACCATCACGATTGACCCTTCAGCAAAGCAGCCCCGCGCACACAAACACACTCATTCATAGCTCACTGGAGCGTCTGAACAACTGTCCGCTCCACACAGTTCTGCCCGAAGCGCGAGACCTGCGCATCCAGTTACTTGAATGAATAAAAAATGGTCTTCATACTAATTAGGGTAATCGCCAGACTGAACAGCTGATGTTTGTGGTCAGCTGGTCTTTTTAAAAACTCTGGGGGGAATTTGCTAAGAATGAATTGTGTCCGCGGAGGCATGGGTTATTTTAGATTTTGGTTTAGTATTAATTTGCTAAAATGATCAAGGACTTATATAACAAGGCCAGCTATAGTTTTTAGCAGGATGCAACTGCCTGCCTTCTAACATTATAGATTATATACATTTTTTGAATGTGCTTTTATACTGTATATATATATATATATTCAGTTTTTTATTTTTTTTATTTTATTTAAAAAAAAAATCTGGTTACTTTCAACTTGTGTTTATTTTTCAGTTTTAATTAAATAATTGTATTACCTTAACTTGAATTTATTTTGTTTTTAGTATATGATTCACAAAGACGTAGACACTAAATAGCAAAAGCAAGGGTTTTGAATGCAAGTTTGATGCTGCATACCTGTTAATATTATTGACTTTTTATTAATAATTTGAATTAGCTCTAATTTTAATTATTTTAATTCTTATTTAGAATTTTAGTTAAAGTTATTAGTAATTCTGTGCTGCTTTTTTATTATATTTTGCTTGTTTAATATATTTATTTAGCTTGAATTTATATTTCTTTCAGTTTAACTTTACAAATTGTAGTACTTGTAGTACAGCTTGAACCTATTTCTTACATAGCTTGTAACTTATTTTCAAATGTTATTTTAATATATTTAATATTCCTATTTAATATTTAATTTTAGTTTAAATTTGAGTAATTCTATTGTGTGCTTTTGTTATTTCTTAGATTATTATTTTTCTATTTAGCTTCAATTTATAATTTATTCTTTTGTTTTATTTGAGTAAACTTACTTTATATGCTATTTGATAGCATACATTTTGATTATTTTATAAACACAGATATTTTTGTTTTATATTTAATTAATTTTATATGCTAGATATAAGCTTAATCTATTTAATTGTTTATATATATATTAAACAATTAAATTTCATTCATTAAAATGATCAAGTAATGGTGCAAACAAGGCCAGCAGTGATTTGAATGCTAGGTTCAGGAGGTTGTGGAGCAGTATGTCTGCATGAATGCCCTGCATGCATGACTGCATGAACTTTCGAGACAAAACATGAGCTTGCTGACATTTTTATGATGGATTGACGTGATTCTGCTGTCACCTGTGATTTATGATCACAGCGTCACGTACAGTACATAAACCTGTTCTTTATGTGGCAGAGTGTCAAAACATGCAGTAATGACACTCTGTCAAAGTTCAGCATGCTTGTTGGCGATATAGTTGAACACACAAATACACACACACACACACACACACTATTTTAACTTTTTTACCTTTTTTAGGTCTCCCTAAGATGACGGTCATCCGTAATTACTATGGGGTTCCAAGCCCCCTCTGTGGCCCACCTCTCAACATCCAGGTTGGTGATGTCATCGAGGTGATGGAGGCAAACATCCGTAGCAGTTGGTGGAAGGTGAGAGAGTTTAACATCTTAAACTCGCTCCTCATAAACATTTCGATTCATACAGCCCTGCAGGAATAACGCTAGCATGCATTCAGCTGCTAATTGATTGCCTCTCGTGTTTGTGGCAAAGGCCGAGCGGCTGTGTTGTTATGCTTTGCTAAGCGTGACTCGCTGTGAAATGCTAACTAATCCAACCCTTTGTCAACACAAGAAAGCTCATGTGAGCTAGGTTTCATAGCCATACAAAAACAACACGGACCAGCACAACGCCCAGAGAGCAGACACGCGCTTGATGACAGATTTCATTTGTCACATTGTCATTTGATCGGAGGTGTTGGTGCACATGCAGTTCTCTGGCATGAGCCACACTAAAGAAAATCACAGAAGTAGATTCAGAGTAATGATTAACTCTTTCTTGGAGAACAATGCTAATCTTTTTCCTGTAAACCACAACATATACGTAAGTGTCTTTTTGTCCTATTGTGCTCCTTAACCTTTAGCAGATATGCATTTAGTTTACAGTTCTTCTCTTCCTGGTAAATTAACCTATATATATATATATATATATATATATATATATATATATATATAAGACAAGTCTCCAGTGTCACAAACTATTGCACAGATTTACAAGAACAAACTAAATTAATTGAGCATGTCCTATCAAATTCTACAAATAGTTTCATCTCTGTCTCATTTGTATGAGTCAACATTTAATACTCTTAAGGAGGCACACCTGAGACAAAGTTGAAACAATTGAGGGATTATCTTTCTTGAACTATGAAAAGTGCAACTTTTGAGCAATCAAATGTCCTTCTGGGATGGGACACAAAAGCCAATGCAGTCCATCTTAATGCCCACTCCTCTTGCTCTGGTTATTTACGCGCCAAGGAAATGAGGAAAGCAGCCAATGATTGTCCAGAGACCAAGAGAATTGGCAGAGCCTGGCACACACTCGAATGCCCCTACATCCCTCTCCATCATACGAGTCCAGCTGTCCAGGACGCTTCTCCACAACCCTGTTTTAACATGTTAATCTCGTTCTGCCTCATTCTAAGACCGCCGTCCGCTGCAGGCTCTGAACGCCCAGCTGTCCCATGCACCCGGAAATGGATTTATTCAATTTGAACTCATGCAAAATTACACCCGCTCGTGTCACCTGAGACCTCATAATATCTGGCGTCCCGCGGCAGCTCTGGACGGAGCAAAGGACGATCAGAGCCCTGGTAACCCGGAGACAATTATTACCACTCTGGTGCCTAGACAAACGCAATCACTCAATGTAATTTCATTTAGGCCTTTGGTTGCCATCTGTTTGATCTAACAGGGTTATGAGTTTAATCATTATTAGGCCCTTATCTGAGCAACAACCAATAGTGGGGCGGCATCATGTGGTGCTCATAAAATGTCAATGCACTAAATGCATTGGGGTTGGGGGTGGGAGGGTTTGCTTAAGGATCCACTTACAAATCAAATTTGTTTAAGGAAAAGGTAGATGAGAGAGAAATGCACTTTCTACGTCTCCCTTGAAGACCGTCTGAGGAGTAGGAGAAAGATCTGAAATTTACTGGCACCATGGGCTGGAGAACCATCAATTGTTGTTTTATCGGTGACGGGACGATCATTTTATTTTTAGAAGTAGCTGTATATAAATTATTTGTCAATTAGATAAACATGCAGATTGCATTAAGTGTATCTGATTTTCAATGTACTATCGATTTAATAAATTGAATTTTGACATGCTTTTTGCAGGTTAACATCTACCTTCTAAATCTATCACCTTACATTTCAATTATCTAATGGAATAATTTAAGTTGTAGATGAATTTGTTTCTTCATCAGAGCAGATTTGGAGAAATGTAGCATTACATCACATCAAAGTGGGTCCTCTGCAGTGAATGGGTGCCATCAGAATGAGAGTTTAAACTGCTGATAAAAACAACACAATAATCTGTAAGCAAGATGTTAATTTATGTACTGGAGTCATGTGGATTATTGTGATGTTTTTATCAGCTGTTCAGACTCTCACTCTGACGGCACCCATTCACTGCAGGATCAATTTTTTTAACAAATGATAAAATGCTGTTCTAATGAAGAAACAAATTCATCTACATCTAAAGTCGGAGTAAATTTTCAGCAAATGTTCATTTTTGATACAATTATTCAGCGACAGCATAACGTTCCTTACAAATGCAATTAAAAAAACAAAACAAAGAAAAACAAACATCCAAAACAATACTATTTATATACTATTTAGAATGGATAGTATTCAAATTAGGATTCTCTTCATCTTTTTCTTTTTTAAACTAAATAATAAATCATTAAAAACTGACTGCTGGATGCATCACATTGTTTCCTCATTCTTCTGGTATTCCTGGTGTATTCTCCTAAGACTTTTTCAGCTCTGATGAACTCTCGGCTGTAAATTTGTTGCGTGTCGTGTTAAGTACTAATTGTTACTGAATTATTGAGGAGGAGTTGCCCAGCTGAACGTAATGTAATTATCTGCCATGGTTTCAGGGTAGAGTCCTGGCAACTAAGGAGGTTGGCTTCTTTCCAAGCGACGCAGTGAAGCCATGCCCATGTGTGAGTACAAATACAAGATTATATTATAATGCTAAAACGATTCTCTATTCTCTGCCAAACAAAACAAATATGATCAAGGCAAGGTAGACATGTCCTTGTGTGCATGTTGTTTTCAAATGGTTTAGGAATGCAAGCACGACTTCAGGGCTGTCTTTGAATGACAGATGTATTGTGGGTGATTGTGTGTTTATTTACTGCAACACTGGTCTATGTGGTGAATAGCGTGTTATCACATTCTGTCCACATGCCCTGCTATTATTTGCAAGAAGATTTACAATCATAATTATGTTCAAGTCATTTTAAGAAAAAAAATATGCAAGGTTATCTTTATGAGAAAGTTGTGGTTGTAAAAAGATACAGTAACTGGGGCAGATTTTAGCGCTAATATGAGCTGCATTGTCGAGATGTGAGTTAAAAATACTGAATGAAAATCAGGTTAAGTGAAATTTCAAGAACAAAAGCGCACATATGTGTGCTCTACTTTCTTTATTTAATCCCATTTCTCACCTCTTTATTTATCCCCTTTTTATTTTTTAGGTACCCAAACCTGTTGACTACTCTTCTCAGCCTTGGTATGATCTTTATTCTCACTACCAGAATACTATTGCCATCTACCTTTTATTTATTTTATTATTTTTTTTTTTCTAATATTAATCTAATACTTCATTATAATATAAATACATTGCATTTATGTATGTAATATATGTAATTAAATACAGTATATAATTATAATTCAATAAAACTGAGAATCTCACCAAATATACAAATGTCTTGCTATAAATTTTAATATAAATTAAATTCATAACACAAATAATATTAATATAAATTAAATCCATAAAGGATTTCTAATACCATAACATTTGTAAACTGTATTTTCACACTTACCCCATAAAAAAAAAAAAAAAAAAAAAAAAAAAATATATATATATATATATATATATATATATATATATATATATATATATATATATATATATATATATATATATATATATATTTTTTTTTTTTTTTTTTTGTATATATACATATTGCTCTTTTGTGAAAAATACCCATTCTCTTTGAATGTGAATACATGTGACATTTTGGGTGCAACCTCAGGTCAGCACTATAATTGCGTTAGCTATTAACCTCATATATTGCCCATCATGTCTTCACTTCTGACCTCTGACCTCTGACCTTTCGTTCAGGTTTGCAGGCCCGATGGAGAGGCTGCAGGCAGAGGAAGCACTGCTCAACAGGACGAGCAGCACGTACCTGGTCCGTCACAGAAGCCGAGAGTTTAACGAATATGCCATCAGCATCAAGTGAGTTAGAACTGCACACTTGGTTATTGTAATTAGAAACAACAAATAATTAGTAAAAAGTAGTATGGGTGATTTGAGAAAAAGTTTCATAAGAGCAATATTCCGCCCGCGACAATATTAATAATTAACAACAACAACAAAAGCCAGACGACAGTAGAACAACTCTATGGGGTGTGTGTTCAAGCGCAAGGCCTAAAGTCAAAAGCTGCTACGTGAGATTGCATTTTTTTCCCCCAGTGATTTTAGATGGTCCTGTGCTCTTTCTCTCTAAAAAATGTGAGCTCGTAACTTTTAATCCAAGGACTAATGGAGACGCCCCACCCCTCGCTATCGACCCCTTCTCCCTGCATGAATAGCTCTTTGCCCCATGCATTACTATGGCAGCTCCCCATAGGGGATAGGCTGCATCGATCGCAATGATCACCAGAAAATTACTCTCATCATTTATTCATGGCCCACAGGTACAACAACGACGTGAAACACATCAAGATCTTAACAAAGGACGGACTCTTCCACATTGCAGAAAACAGGAAGTTCAGAAGCATTTTAGTAAGTGCTAATGTTTTGTGCCAGAATATTATTAAAACGTCTTTATCATATAGAGTGAAAAGTAAATGTTACGCTCATATGTTTTTAAGGTCAGCGCAATAAAGATAAATGTTTGCATTATACCGGCTTATTAGGTTTGGAATCTCTTTGTATCATTTCTATGATGCCTTTTGTTTTGTCATCTGTTTGCCTTCTAAAGGGCATTAGGAAACCACGCTGCTTAATGTCTCTATTCTGCAGAAAAATCAAATGTCTTTTGTCAGCTTCTTTTTGAAAGCGCTTTTAGATTCGATCTCGCAAATGCCAGTTAAATAACATTATTGGATTGCGAATGCTGGAGTCATATTGAATCCGTTCATATATTTATTTTTTATTTTCCCTTTTAATGGCTGTAGATATTTACCCTTTTATGCGAACTGACAAAATGTTGAGCGTATGGGTTTGTTTAATGCAGGAGCTGATCGAGTATTACAAACATAACTCTCTGCGGGAAGGATTCAGGACACTTGATACCACGCTGCAGTTCGCCTACCGAGAGCCGGAGAATGGAGCCAACAGTACGTACCCTGCTCACAAAAACAGAGATTGCTAGTTGCAGATTCACACGAACAACTCCGAAATAACAAAACATGCGCTGGTTATATTTATCACAAAAGCCTCAGGGTGTTTGTTTAATCTTAGTTCGAGTATAAACAGTGATTTATGATGTTCTTGATTTTGTGTTCAATAGTTCAAAACACGTGATATTGTTGTGATGGACAGTAGCTATGGTCACCAGGGCAGTTGCTATGGTAGCAGTGTTTCTTCACTGAAAGTCTTTGAGCTCTTTGATGCGGATTTGAGACAAGATCTTCACTCGTGTTCTCAGGTGTCTTGATGTTTAGCAATATGATTTCTCTTAGTGTTTTTCCTAACCAGAAGGTACAATTCATGAATTGAACATGAACTAGTATGAGCACAAATACTTCTAAGTATGCTTGATTCCTGCTTTGATTTCACATTTTATGTTACAGAGATGTCAGAAGGCAAATACGTGTTGTAACATAAATGTCACAAGGAAATAGCAGAGTTTCTCAATCTTGAGGTCATAACAAATGAGATTTCTATGCCCTATTTATGCCATCTATCTATCTATCTATCTATCTATCTATCTATCTATCTATCTATCTATCTATCTATCTATCTATCTATCTATCTATCTATCTATCTATCTATCTATCTATCTATCTATCTATCTATCTATCTATAATATGGTAGTGGCTGTTTGCAATAAGCAATATTTACACTAAGTGCAAATTGCATTATTCTTTTAGTAATGCTATTTAAGTGCAAATAGCACGATTCTATTTACACTAAAATAGCGGTACTTTTTGCTATTTATGCTTCTTATCGCAAATAGAGGCAATTATATGCACCTCAGTATTGTAGTACATTATAAAACAGTATGTAAAAATAAGGTATTGAGTGTAAATTACAAATTTAATTCAAATAATTAAATGGATGCTACCATATTGGGACAGTATAAGCCCTCTCTACACCAACCCTAACCCTACCCCATACTTTTTGATTATTTTCTTAATTTTTATTTGAAATAATTGCCTTCCCCATGTGATGAGATTTGAAGAGGTGAATTTATTTTAGTGAATTATACATTGTTTATATACATAAGCATAAGTGAAAAGTCTGTAGGACTCATTTTTGAGTTAAAAACTGTATTTATATGCTTGCACCGTTAGCTAAACATTCACGTCAGTGGATTCTGTCCAAAGAAGTTTAAGACATCTTCTGTCTGTTCATGGCTTTGTGATAATAAAAAGCTCCTTAGAAACCTCTGTTGTTCTCCAGTTATGGGAAAGAGTTAAAAACCTGGTTAAAAAACATGGGCTATTAGTAAAACCCTGAACTACTGAGCTGTGCTTACAGCCTGATCTGAGAGTTTATGGCGCATTACAATCAGTGCTTAGATGAGATTTTATTGTAGCTCCATATGTCACAGCGAGGGTCCCGTCGCAATTGGGAAATGTTGGCAGATTGAGAAGCTGGGGGGACGTCACTCAAACACTTCACTGCTTTAACAAAGCAACTCTAACCAATGAATGGTTCTCCCATTATGCATTGCTGCTGTTTTTTCTCCTTGTTTCTCCAAGGTCCATTTCCATGCAGCACAGCTTCTGTTAATTTCTTTTTACATCTCAGTGTCTGCTTATATGCCAATAAATGCAAATTCCATGGAATTGTTTTTGAGAAGACTGCCAGAGGCACACAAGTCTTTCATGTAAACCTCTGCACGAGACCTTTAAACCATGCTAGCAGACAGGGAACACCACACATAGAGCATCAGGGGCATCTACTCTTAAGTGTAAACTTGAACCTGCGTAGGCAGCGTATAGCAAGAGAAAAAAATCAGCATTGCAGAACGGAAGCAGTCTGTACAGTGTGACCTCAAATGTTCCTGTTGGACACAGAAATAACCGTGGCTTTAATTCGCAGGTGAAGGGAGAACAAATTGCTTGATGGTTGCCCCTTCCTTCCTCATTTTTATTTATATCCAGCCAGCGTTGGAGATGCTGTCAGCTCTGATGCGTTTCTACTTATATTCCATCGAATGTGAAGCGAGGCACGCGGGTTGGACGGCAAATCCATAACCTTGAATATTTACGTTATGGATAACGATGTGCTGTAGACAGGAGGTTTGAGTCTGGCAGAGTTTGCAGGGTAGTGGGCGGATGGGTGTTTGGTTCTCCCGGAGTGACGTGGGTGGAATCTCAAGTGCGCGTTAGCGGCTCGGACATCACAGGTTGGGTAGTGGTCAGAGACGAGGCCTTTTGGAGACACACAGCATGTGCTCCTGCATAAATTCATGAGCTCGGTTAGCCTCAGCTTGGGTTGTCCCTTCAAAACTTTGAACAGGTGTTTAAGAAAGACATGAGATGCTTCTGAACCCAGTCAGAGTTGAACCGCTTGCTAGAGAACAAACAGACGAGTCATGAGGAAAATAACAGGAATAGGAAAATCAATCATGAATTTAAAATTGACCCAATTGAAATTCTTAATATGTTTTTATATCTTACTTTGGATGTTCCATAGTCCACCTTATTTCAAAGAAAAAAAGAATAGAAGCTCCACCTATTCAATTATTATTATTTTCGCGCTATTTTTATTAAATGAAAATTGCTCTAGAGGTGCTATTTTTTAGTCATTATGCTCCAAAAATGTGGAACCTTTTAAAAAGTAGGCCAGGAACACATGCTAATACAAGAGTTAAGCCTGACGCTCCATATACACTCCTAATTATCAGATTGTTCAGTGTTCATTGGCGTGTTGTTAGTTAAACTGAGTTACACTGCCTCCAAATATATTGTGTTCCTGACACACTGGGGGTCCATGACGCTCTGGGCCGAGCCGGTCAGATGGAGCATCAGATGGCAAGGGGAACTCGCTTCACTGCCACAGTCGAGCACAGACGCTCCTGGAGTTTTAGTAAACACCAACCTTACCGATAGTTCTCTGCGGAACGGGATATGAATAGACATATTCCAGAGCTGACATTTGTGTTCTACTGGTGGGAATCTCTTAGGCTGTGTTCACAACGTCTTTCCAGATCTGTATATTTTAGTATCTGATCGGAATCTGATCAAAATAATGAAATATCTACATTGTGTATCGCAAATGATTTGTGGTGCTCTTTCGTTTTCTGAAACGTCTGCAATGGTTTCTAGGAAAATTACGTTGTGTTGGTATACCCAGTGCCCACACCAAAAAACAACAACAACAGCATCATAGGCAATACAATATTGTCTTACAGCATGATAGTATGCAGCCACCTCGCTAAAGTGCCTTATTAGACAACGGCACAAATGTTGAAGATGTTCACACTGTCATTTAAAATCTGATTATTTCTGTTTCCAATTGGATCTGATTTAAATAATTTAATGCCCACATTGTGTATTGCAAGTGTTTAGAACAGATTTTGCTGCTTTATTCTCCGCTCTGGCCATCAGTCTCAATATTCAAAGAGGTTTCATGTTATTTTTTATTTAAAGTAGATAAATCTTGATTCTCCCATGATTCTGAATAGACAACAGAACAAAATAACTTACTAATAATTTACTACAGGGTTTGGAAAATGTTAATTGCTGCAGTCTGTTTTTTTTTTTTTTTTAAACAGACTGCAGCAATTAACATTTTGCCAAACCCTCTAGTAAATTATTAGTAAGTTATTTGTTCTGTTGTCGGTAATATATACCGTGTTTTCTGCACTATAGCACACTTAAAAGCCTTTAATTTTCAAAAAAAAATTACAGTGCGCCTTTCAAAATGTTGACTTTCACTTCAGCACAGCTCCGTCTAGTGGATGCATTACGCAAACCCAGTCAAACATTTGACTGCAGTATCTTCTATTCTATGCGCCTTATAATCCGGTGCGCCTTATAGTGCGGAAAATACGGTAATTCATTTGAATGCATTTTAAAAAACATGATTGAATGAAAGATTCAATGACTCAGACATAAACACTTCACTTGTGTCATTACTGGACGAATGATTTAATGACAAATGCATTTTTAACAGTCCACCTACTGGTGCAATAGCGTATCAATATAATCTTTATTTAAAGCATCAACTGTTGATTTAAAAAAATTGTATCTATAAACTATACACTTTCCTTCAAGTAATTCTTTGAATGTTTGTATTTTGGATAATATTGTGTGGTAGTTCGAATCAAGATTGCCAGCTTTTAACAATTAATCATGCATCTTTACACTCAAATAAAAAACAAAAAAAAACAAGTACGATCTGATTTGACTGACAGTCTAAACAAGGCAAGGCAAGTGCTGGTGCAAGAAGTTAGC
>NW_020524155.1:20000-56705 GCF_003368295.1 Carassius auratus | reverse complement strand
TTAATATTTGTATTGAATGTGTGGGCAGTGCTGAAATTTTACTTTAGCCTATGTGATACAACTACATTGAATACAATATGATACTAGCCTAATTATTTTATTCTAGGCCTATTAGAAAACCAAGTAACATGTTTTCATTACATACAACAGCAGAATTATTATTATTGTTTTTGTTTTACATAATAACAATAAAATAAAATAAAACCCCAACCCCACATAAATATATTTATAATATGTATATTAAATTAAATTAAATTAGTGTGGATGTGACCACATTACAGATAATGAGTTCAGACTGGAAACACTGCACCTCTCATTGGTTTCATTTGAATTATATAAAAATGATTAATTTTTATTTTTATTTCAATCGTTTCTTTTAAAAGTAGACATGTCGAGCTTTGTAAAGATGGTTCTACAGGATGTCTGTGATGCATGAGCCTGGTTCATTTCTGACTTGTTTCAGAAAGAAGTTCAGGGAGACGGAGATTGCACACCCTGTTAGGTTTCTTTATTTTACAATAGAGTTTTGTAACATTTTGTTGTCACTGAGGGTGTCTTGACCAAAACTGATGGAGCTGAAGCTCTTTCCGCTGTTATTGGGATGGGGCATGCGAATCGGGATCCACTGACCAAAAAAAAAGCAGTAGCCTACTCGTTGCGCTCTAAAAGTTATCGCTTCAGTTGCTATTGCTTGTAATAGCAAATGAAAACATATTACCTGTGAGGTTTTTCTTAAATAGGCTAGGCATATAGAATAAAATGAGTAGGCTATGCCCCGCCTTTGTAGATCACATACAGTAAAATTCAAATGCCATTGAATAACGTAATCTGTGTTTTGTCAATAACATGCAGCAGCCATGAAAATATTTTGTACTTTTTTTATTTTTTAAGCGCTGCTAGCAAAGAATCTACAGGATTAATAAACTCGGCTGGCCTGTCGCTTCTCTCCTGTTGTAAATTAACTGAGCTCGCCGCGTATCGGTGCAGTACAAAAGGGTAGAAAGGGGCGTTTCAGTGCCGCCCACACATTGAAAAAAGAATATTAAAGTATAATCAAATTTTTTACCCATGAACAAAAATACGAAAAATCCAGCTACGTTTTCATTTTCCGTTTCTTAAACACAACGAAAAGACGAAAATCTAACTGTTTTTCATTTCTCTTTATTTCTATTTAAGTAGAAAATCAAATGACCAAAAGATACATGGACAGTCTGTCTTTAGCAGAAGACTCCTGTTGTTCAATGGGGTGCTCCAGCAGTCTCTAGTGGTGGATTGTGGAATACCTCAGCATATGTGGTAAAATAATGTGTCGTCTAAAAGCCAAAACCTAAAAATACTACAGCTAATGGCTCCTTTTGCACTCAGTCTTCTCTTCCAGTTAGTCCCACAAAAACAATATCCAAGTCAGAGGGAAAATTGAGTGATTCACACAAACAGAGGGAGTGATAGAGCCCAGAGGAACCACCCAGAGGACAAACCGCTATATTTTAGAGTTTGGCAGAGGAAGGGAAAGATGAATTTGAAAGCAGGCTTCCCTACAAAGCCAGCAGCTAAGAGAGGAATGAAAGACACAGCCTCTTGTAATAAAAGACTGCCTGACAGGATGGGGAACAGGAGTGAACTAATTTTGAACACGAATATGAGGGCTGCGGAATGAAATGGTTATGAAATATGTGTAATTCATTATTCACTCAATCATTCTTTCATCCACTCATTCATTCATTCACTCATGCTTACATAACTACTTCCAAGACACTAATAAAAGAAGAAAAAAAAACTTGCACAGATAGTAAGAACATTGTCAAGATGAATATTGAATGTGTGCA
Source organism: Carassius auratus (assembly GCF_003368295.1). Classification (NCBI taxonomy): domain Eukaryota; kingdom Metazoa; phylum Chordata; class Actinopteri; order Cypriniformes; family Cyprinidae; genus Carassius; species Carassius auratus. The sequence continues at coordinate 54,879 of NW_020524155.1, read as the reverse complement.
CATTTTTTAATGATTTATTTTTTTTAAGAAATCCAACAAAACTTCATTTATGTGTTCAAAATACTGTAAAAACAATAAAAATGTGAAGTTTTATAACAAATTCAAAATAAATGTTTTATATTGTAATTTATTTTACAATGTAATTTATTTATTTATTTATTTATTTATTTTTTGCAATCTGAATTTTCGGCAGCAATAACTACAGTCTTCAGTGTCACATGACCCTTCAGAAATCATTCTAATATGCCGATTTGCTGCTACTTATTGAGATTTTTGACAGTCATATGGACACAATGCGCACACAATCTATGCATTTAGGTACTAATACGATAAGCAGTTAAACTAAAAGCTTGCAGGATGTATTTTCGGGTGTAGCTGGTCGATGGGGGGACGTGGGCAGACAGGTCCCGTTAATGGAAACTTAATGGGAGCCATGTGAACGTCCAGCCCAGGTGGCATCCTCAGCTCTAGCCATGTGACAGAAGGTGCCGAGAAGTGACACATAACAGCGAGGAAGGATGGGGCGACAGGGAGCAAAGTGCTAAAAAAAAAAAAGAGGAACGAAAAGAGTCAACATGACACCTTTGACAGTGACCATGGAGCCCTGCCTAATCGTGACGCACTTTGTTTGTTTTGAGTAAGCCGTGGCAGGAGGAGCAGACTGCACCCCTCCGCACTCCTCCGCCTCACCACAGAGATCTGAGGGTGTGCGTCACTATTCTGTGGGTGTGTGTGTGTGTGTGTGTGTGTGTGTGTGTTTCTTCTCCACAGTTTCAAATGAGGTAGAGCTAGATAAAGAGAGAAGGAAGGGAGCATAAACACAAGGAACTCTGGGAGAGAGAAAAAGCAGCTCACACCTCTGTTAATTAAGAAGCAGAGAGACTCAACCGATGAGAAGATCCAAGACAACAACGTGCCTGCCATTGGGTGACAAACATCTGAGGAGCTATTTTAAGGACGGATCAGAGTGGTGTTCCCTCCGAGCCAAGCGAGTAAGGGCCCACGACACACGCAATTAAAGTTTCCTCAGAAGAGAGAGAAACTTTTGTTTCCTTTGTGAGAGGATCTCTCTTAAGTTTGTAGAAAAGGGTCCTTTTTATTTTACTTGCCTTTCATCCTTATTTCTCCCAATAGCTAATGGGCAACCAAAAGTGCATAAAAATGTTTCAAAATGCATCTTGATAAGGCTCAATTATAGTGATGGAAGGTTGTGCGGTGCAGATGAAGCTGGGTCTAATTATTGATTTATTGAACATTCTCTCCTTAATGTGAATATAGGCCATAACTAGACTTTGAAACAAGCCAACAGATCAGTTTTTTTGGTTTTCTGTAATTGAAACAAAACTGTGTGTGTGTGTATGTATGAGAGAGAGAGAGAGAATGAAAATTGGAAATAAATAACTGGTTTAACTGACTGTGTAAATGTAACTTCTATGTGTTTTTGACATAACCTTGTGTGTATTTAACAGTTTATGCGCAATAAGACATGAAAGAGAACTTAGTTTAGTGCTCACATGCCGAGTGACAGCTGTTGTCTGTGTACGTGCTTCAGATGCGTGCGCTCAGAAACCGTTTATCAGAAATGTAAACTGATGTGGCTTTAATACGCATGATTTCATCGTGATAGACATAATCAAAACCAAACAGATGCTTCTTTCAGCAGAGTATCCCAGGTACAGCTATAAAGACATAGCCCTACTCTGGAAAAGGGGGCGTGGAACAGTGGATCATTTACATTTTAAAATACAGTCATGAAAACGGTGTGTTTCTGTTTTCACTCAAAATTATATAATAAATGATCTGTGGGGTATTTTGAGCTGAAACTTCACAGACACATTCTATGGACACCAGAGACTTGTAAAAAGGGACATAATAAGTGTCCTTCAAAAAAAAAAAAAAGGCCTAATCCAATTTGCTGGTCTGAGATGGTCTACCAGCCTAAAACCTTTATAAAACCATCAAATCAGATCAGTCTGAGCAGCTTGGGAGACCAGCAACCCAGACTGGTTTACACTTTTTTTTAAGCAGGAAAACATGTACACCGAGTCCTACAGTGGATGATAGAAAATTGGAGCATTAAATCTGGTGGATAATAATGATAAGTCCAATAAGTTATAATGCAGTGTTTGTTGAAAGATAAACCTCCTTCAAGTTCTCAATAAAGCATTTAGCATGTGAGTGAGAGTGAGAGCACAGTTTGGCACAGAAGAAATGGAGAAACCGAGAAGATGGGGTATGAGTAAAGATAGAGACTAAAAATGATATCAGTGAACGTCTCCCAGGGGCCAGCACAATGCCCCGTGATCGAGGATGACAGCTTCCTGTTTTTAATTGCCATGGTTGCTGTTGCTTAGCACCTAGGGGGACGGGAATGAGGCTGATACAGATAGTCTCTAATGAGTATTAATCTAATCATGCACAGACACAAACACAGCCAACACTCATAATCACGTAAAACCCCCAAACTCTGACATTTAGGTAGGGGGTTATTAACGGATAGTAAAAAAATCACACCGCTAAAAAAAGTTTCACTTTGAAGTGTGGAGAAAGAGAAAAAACGAGTTGAAAAAGACAATATTTACCTAACTCAGCTCCAAAACATCCAATAATTGCAGTTTCATCAAACCGAGGCGACTAAATGTTTCGCTGTTGCTGCGCAACCAGTTCACAACGTTGTCAGGTGAGGAAAAAAGTCTGAATGTCGAAGCATAATCCAAAACATAAGTCACCAAAATGCCATCCTCAAATCCGCCAGTGCAATATCTAATCAAAGCGGGAGACATACAGCATCCCATATTAAAAAATAAACAGCGATAGATATGAGGTATTCGGTGTCTGCAGCGGCCTTTTCAGGTCTTTCCCACATTCGCCGTTACTCTAGCAGGAGTCTGGCAGACTGTAAATATCCCTTCACAGCCACAATGATCTAACAGAACAGCGGTCTCCAGCTTTGAGCGCAGTAGTGCATGCTGGGGTTTTTATTCTTTATAAGTCTCATTTACCAGTGTTGGTTTATTCATAACTTTCACTCTCTTGATTTTTATGAGAGGACAAAAAGCCAAACAACCAAGAGGAATAGCACCCCAAATACCCCGCCGTGTGTTATTGAATTGTAAATAAACCAGGAAAAAGCACATCTTTCTGAAACACGGAGGTGAGTAAAGCACTGGCTTCTGAAAGCGAGCTCCATTATCGACCTGTCAGGATTGTTTGGTGTTTTTTCACACTGTTAATTCATTTACAATGCAAGATGGAGAGTCTGGTCATTAAGGTGCTGGCTATACAAGAGTAATGCACCGCATCTGTACCTGTTCCCGTGTCACAGAACTTTGGAAACCAAAGCCGTCTAATTATAGCGATTAGTATTTTGGAAGCAGTTCCGAGCTCACGGTCCGGCTTAACAAATGAAGGCTGGGATTATCCAAACAAATAGGATGTCTGCCATCTTGTTGTACCATGTTGATGCTTTAGAATCACATTACAGAGTGCTGGTATCTGGTTGTGAAGTTTTAAAAAATGAGAAAATACATTGACATTGGACCTTTGTTTTAGGGTCAAAAAACATATAGTGCAACAATATACTGGAATATTTAAATACATAATAATTCTATGCTACATATGACAGTAATACTTTGATAGTCATTTAATAAATCTACCTTACACACACACACACATACACACACACACACACATATATATATATATATATATTATTATATATATATAATATATATATATATATATATATATATATATATTATATAATAAGTATTTCTTGAGCAGCAAATAAGCTTATTAGATTGGTTTCAGTATGATTATGTGACACTGAACAATGGACTAAAGGCTGTTGAAAATTAAGCTTTGCCATCACAGAAATAATTTTGATCCAACAAATGCAGCCTAAGTTGGAGAGCATAGGAAACAGATCTTTTGAATGATAGTAAGTGTAGCTCAACTGTAGCTGTCTCCGTACTAGACTGAAAAAGGATAACACATTTTAACAAACACACAATTGGTAACACTGTATATCTGCATTGTTTTTAACATCTGACTGGATACTAACCTAAGCCAACAAGAACAGCCTTCATTTTTGTGCAGCCAGCAAAATCCATGGATGCTACTATTAGCGCTAACTATTTGGCAGTTAGCAACTGCATCGTCACTTGTTTACTGCCTCTCATTTTGCTTCATTTCCGAATGTGTCATTTACCTCGCATTAAATAGAAGCCTACCTCCCTTCCCCTGGCATGAAAGCTCACTTTTTCATCCTTACGCCCCACCATCATGAGGGAGTGGCTAATTGGTAAAAGCACCAATACAGAAGCTAATCTTAGCAGTGTTTAGCGTGAAACAAAAGGCCCATTAAAGAATGATTGGTTAAAATAATAGTCGCACAAAGTGCCCAGCTTGCTTAACAGGTGTATTTATATTGATTGTGCAGCCTCAATTTCCTGCAGTGAAAAGAAAGAAGTAAACAATAATTGCTAGTGCTTTTTTAGCGTTTGCCGCGCAGGCAATTATTAAATAGCACTTTAGCCATTCCGTTAGTTGGAAAATAGCACTTAGGACATCTGCTTGGTCATTGCAATGGCCCCTATACGGTTGGGATTATCTCTCCGATGAGCCTTGTCTATGCGTGTAGTTTCATTCCGTGGTCATTTCAGTGATGTGGACCATCCATTTGCCTCTTTTCATTTCCATAATTGTTTTCAGAGCGCAAGGCTGTCCCGCTCTTTGCAGAGGACTAGGTGTGGACTAATGGACGCTAGATTGGATTCTGCCTTTATACATGGTGAAATGATTTCTTCTTCATTCTCTGTGCTGGATCACGTCTCTCTTTTGGACTCATGAATAATGGATGGGTTTAAAGTGTTGCCCTGCCCAGGCTCTCTCTTATTGAAATCTGTGCTCAGAGAGGTGCTTATTTACTGAGACTGATCCCACATCATTTGAGTCAGTTTCTATGCTCCTCTGCTCTGGCTTTCTCGCGCTCTTTCTCTCACTCTCTCAATGCTGCCCTCCATCTCTTTCTGTGACACTTTTTCGGTTATGACCCCATTCATACCCTTACAGTCTCCTCGTAGGTCGCTCTTGCTCATCTCTCTCTTATTAAAGAGCCACAAGTCTTTCAAATGTATCCTATCCTTGGTAGCACTAATAAGACCGCATGAAATCAAAAGAGCTTTGTGGCTTTTAGTCCAATTCTATTTTCTTTGAAGCCTCTATACTGTACATGCACGGCTTTCATATTCAGTTCACACTGACTGTCTTAATGTTTGGAGTCCATATGTGCATACATATTACATGTTTAGTCTAGAGGAGAGGGTATATGCGAAGGCATGTAATGTTTTTTATAAAGTGACATTGCCAACTACTGGCCTGGCATGAGGGGAAAAAAAACACACCAATTATGCAAATTATGTAATGGAATCTTTAGCTGCTGCAAAGAATACGCTTTTTCACAATGACCTAAGTCTCGCATTGGATTTCTTCTAAGCAACATAAGTCAACTGAGGTTCTACAGCAGCATGGCGCACAATGAACACTACAATTACCCTTTGCTCATTGTTGCTTTTTGCATAACCACATCCAGCATTTTATGTGACAGTCCCTGCATTGCCTTCACTGAAGAGCTTCTGCGTCAAAGCCTAACATGTCCTTTCTAATCATGCGACTGCGCATTTCATGCTCTATAAACATTTACCACACTGACTGAGCCATAAAAGCAGAGAGCATATCAATGAATGGAACTAGACATGTTCCCCTGAGAAGCCATTGTTATAAAGTCACCTTCCCTGGGCATCTCCCCTTGAACTTTTAGCGAAAATGCACCACGCAAACCTGGGAATTATCTTCAGAAATACCACAAATCCTATCTCTTCATGGCTAATGCTTTTACAGCTTTTTTCTTCCTTTCTTTTATCTTGTCCCCTTTATTTTCCATGGAAATAACAGCTTCCATTTAGGCTGCCCTGCTCTTATGCAGAGTCGATCAGACCCAGCCTTAATGAAATGCTGCTACCCAGAATCCCTCTCACTGGTGGAATCGGGACCCAGGTCCATTACTTGGCTGTCTTCGGGAAAAAGGCACATCTACATAAGTTATTTCATTATCTCCCTAGGCTGTGAATGAGGCAGCGGCGTACTCACTCGCTCTATCTCTCCGTGTGGATTGCACCATGGGGAGGTCACTGGAAAGCTGGTGGAATAATCTGCAAAATAAGGGGAGGCATTCTTTAATGACATCCCAGTCCAAATATTTAAAATGATCACCTAAACTTCCATTGGCTCTTCCATTTCGGCTGATAGAGCTCAAGTGAGTTTGTCTTCATCTTGCCAGCAGCTTACAGAAAAATTGGAGGGAGTGTGTGTGTGTGTGTGTGTGTGTGTTTTGCACATCATACTGCCAGCAAGAAAATAAGGAATAAAAGTCTGCTTTGCCTTTCTCATGAGACTCAGCCATAACATCACAATGGAAATCAGCAGCCAGAGTAGCCTGTTGAGAAATTAAAAAAAAATTACAAATGTACAAAATGTAAAAAATGCTAACATTTCTTCTTGATTTAGGAATGCAAAGGGATGCATAATTGCATAGATAGAATATCTCTTCAATTAAATTGAATTTTATTTTTGTTAACTCCACGGCCAATGTATTTTAGTTTCAAACAAGTCAGAATGAGAGATTTTTTAAAAGAGGAACTTAAAAACGCAAAGCTCAAGGAATAAGGCGATGAAAAACACTTCAAGATACAGCATAACAAAGCCACACAAATATCGGTAGCACTTTATTTTACTATGTACTTATTATAGTAATTACAATAACTATGTAATAACTAGGTACTAACCCTGAACCTACCCCTAAACCTAACCCTACCCCATGTAGTTACCCTGTGTTACCAGAACTTTCTTAGATAAATACACTGTAAGTACACTATAAGTACATGTTAGTACACGTACCGTAAAATAAAGTGCAACCCAAATATCTATAAAACACTTTTGCACATTCAACTTGAAATCTAAAATATATTATCTCTAAATGTATTATTGAAAGTGTTACATTTTTTACAAAACCATTGCTTTGATAGCTGTTAACAGTAGAGCGCTAAAGTAGAGAAGATCAAAAACAAAACATCTCCAAATTTCTCCTTTAAAAAGCACCACCAATATCAAGCTAAAACCAAAATTACAAAAACTCTTGATAAACTAGCCCTCACTAATCAGCCAATCAGCTATCCAGACCCTTTGCTAACAGTAGCTAATTGGCTAATCGAACTAGAACATGCAATGTTGATCAAAAATACCAACTTAGTCATAGCTAAATCTCTCCAGGAGGACTGAGCCAAGCATGGAGCTAAAAGACAATCCTCCTGGTAGCAGAGAGAAACAGCATGTTTTGCACTACGAAGCGTGGAGGCTGGCTCCGCGCTGCAGTTGGCTTTACAGATAAGTGAGAACAGACCCATCAGATACCAACTGCCAAGAGCAAGTTCTGCCGTGAAGCTGGCACTTTCTACATGTACGCCCGAGGAAAGACATAGAAGGCACAACCTATGCAAATGAGGATTCATTAGTCAGTGTATGGGGAAGTGTTTGTGTATGTAGAACAAGCAAAGGGTTTGTACCAAGGTAAACGCATGCAAGAGTGGGTAATCTTTCTTGCCTGAGTGAGTCTGTGCATCCTCGCATGCGTACGTCTTCCTCTTCCTCTGATCTGTGGCCATTCCCTTTGATTCGGGCACGGTGATCCGGCTTAAACGTGAAGCAAACACAGGATTAGGTCTCAGCCGTGCAGATAACGCGCTGATCAAAGTGCCCTCTGAGCGCCTACAGAGGGAGCGAAAATATGTTAAAGAAAGCAGCATGCTAGCCTCAATCCGCATTTTATCTCCACTCAGACAGGTGGAGATCACCCTCCACCCCCTTCATTCCAGAACTTTCCATGGCTGGCGGAGGATACTTCCGCAATCAATCTTTTCATGCCAACTCTCTGGCAGCTCGAGATGAAACAAAACAAATGTGATTTCTGATGAGCTTCTATTTTAGCCTTGTTGTCTGTGCTTTTCTCGCACTCTCCAAAACATGGAATCACACATTCAACTGCGTTAAACGGCCCTGTACAATACAGAGTGCATTTCATGCTGGGTGGTTTATTTCAAGACGTGCGGCTAACACGCCAACTCGTGTGGTTATGGAGGGGGGTCTTGGCTCAGGCACAAAATTGCACACTTTATATTGGACGTGCAGTCCAGAGGCATTCATTCTATGACTCAAAAGAGTCTTGTGTGCCTTCATCGGAAGCCTGCATTTGTGAGAACTAACAATAATTCACTAATCGATTCACTTGTCAATTAATTATTTGATTTTATTGAAAGAAGCCACATGTAAATGTAAATGTATGAATGTTAAGAGGAATAATTTTAACCTAAATTTAACTTCTGATAATAATTATATTATGGGCCAGATTTACCAATAGCTTGTGCCAGCACAAACCGCTTTTTGGCATTAAAATAGTACTGTCAAGACATGCAATGAAGAATTAGAGCTGAAATTTATGGGAGAAGACTATTAAAATGAATCACGCAATGCGATTAACTAACACTCACACTCGTCAAATTACTAGTATTTGCACCAAATAAAGCAAGATAGTAATTTGCGCTGCTCTTGGTAGATTTTGCTGGTCGATTGTGTAAATGATCTGTCTGCGCTGTTAATGTGCGCATTGTTAGTAAATTACCCGCAGAATTTCTTCCCTCTCATCGGCGCTTTTATGGAATTTCGCTCTAGTGCTAATTTGCCCTGCTTAGTAAACCTGGCCCTGTAAGTGAATTTCTGTTAGATACATACGTACATTATGCACACACATGCTTCAAAAAGTATTTGACTTGTTTGCCATTAGGACCAGTAGCCTAGTTTTGTAAAATGGAAATACTTTGCTTCAAATGTATAACATTTACTGCTCAGAAAGCTATGCACTGTGGTAAAACACCTCTAAAACATCATAAAAACCATAACCACTCTTTCAAAGCACTAAGTGAGTCAAACTGGCCATATAAAACTATATTCTTATGACCTTCTTTAAAGTGTTGGATATAAAGTGCTCGTATCGTTGGACTTTCTGGGTCATGCACTTTTTCCTCTGCAACTCATTGCATGGCTATGGAGGATTTTTAAGATTTCCTTCTTACAGATATTCAGTTTTCAACACTGTAATATGAAAAAGGACCCAACTAACTCATAATTTTTTTGTCTTAAAGTAAAATTTAGACTTTTTTTTTTTTTTTTTGACTATCCCTGATTTTACAGTTGTTGCCCTAATATAAACCTTACAGTAGCTTATTACCTACAGTCTACGTGACATTGCATCACTAAAGTGAAATCAGAAATGGACTGCAAGGGTTTTGTGCCCTTCAGCACCCTTGATGATTCACTTCAGGAAGCCACTGATTGAATGACAGTATTTTAACAGAATTATACCTAACCACCATCCCGCATGCACCAACAAGAGTTGACACAACCGAATGAGTCAGAGAGAAGAGTTTAAAAAATATAATATTTGTAACTTTTATAATTAATTTCTCATTCTAATGTTGATCCAAACATGTATGACTTAATTGTAATAAAAAAGAATCAAATAATCTTTCTGACTAAAGAAACTGATACTGGTTTAGATCACCATGATGGTGAGGAATTAATAACACAATGTTACTTTTTCCATAAACTACCCTTTAAATTGAATTGTATCCAACTTTATGGACAGAGTCCCAGATCATGACATGGGCAGTCCTTCTCCACCTTCTCAACCGGTCGTCATTTACGCTGGTCGAATTGAGTCTAATTAAAATACTTCCTTCGCACGGCTTAAACGCGTTTGTCGATGTACAGAAGGGGAAGTGGTGCGTGACAACATGCTCCTCAAGTGCTTGTGACGTTTTGACAGGGAGCCTTGAATTCATCCATGCAATGCTAACTTTAGCGGAGTTCTTTGCCTACCAACTTTAACTTCACTACTTCTTGGTGCAGCGGCAGGAGGCTCAGTCGAAAATCAACTCCGTTCTGCATCAGTTTTGAGTTTTTACAAGAGGAAAGGTCTGAGATTTAAATCCTCCTGGTAATTTTATAATAATCTCTGTTAAACATTTGCATTGCAGAATATAAACAACTGCAAGCATGATTATTTAGAGGTTAAGATTGTCTATTCTTATCCCAGTGGTCTTGGACTTTATACTTGCTGTGGAGATTGTTTAGAAAGTTAGTAACTGCTGCTACTTTATTTAATTTCTATGTCTTGTTTCTCTTTCCCCTGTTTTTAAAAGTGCTACTCGTCTCTTTAAACTTTGTAAACAGCAAAAAAGGCTGAGTGAAACTTTAAAATTACCGGTAGATGAAACCTTCTGAATTTGCCAAACTGAGGATATAAAGTACAAGCAAGAACAAGGGTACTGAGATATGAAAACTTGGATCTTTTGTTGAAAACAAAAAACATAACATTTTGAACTCGTCTCAGTGGCACACATACAAAAAGCTCAGTCTGTGCGCTGACTGCACAATGCATTTTGCACACAAAATTGAAAAGCAAAAAGGTTTTTCTCAGTCTGTCTGGTGACAAATGTGTGTCCATAAAAAACAGGTTAGGTACATTTACTAAAGTTTGCCAGGTTATTTGTTACCAGAGTTTTATTTCTTAGTTTGCAAGATAATCACAACCTGTCGCCAGTGTTACTTTTAAAAGTAAAGCATTATAAAATTGTGTTAATCCATAAAAATAAGAAATTGCTTTACTTAATCTTTATGGAAAGTAATGCATTATGTTACTTTTGCATTAATTATGTCACCTGGGCTGCTTGCTTATTTATATGCTTATTTTTAACAACAAAAAACCCAAAAGTTATATATCTGGCCACTGTCAAGTTCCTTTCACACCAAAATTGAAAGTTAATAAGCCTGAGGCTGAAGAAAGTGCCTCTGCACCTTACTTCCAATTTCTCTCAACAAGTGGACAGGAGAGGAGTCAGTGAATTAATGGGAAAACAAAGTAACTTGCGTTACTTTTTTAAAAAGTAACTCAGATATTTTGTTGTAAATTTAAAAAGTAATGCATTACTCGTTACTGGGTACGTAACTCCTATAAGCCCTAACAATGCCTGTAACTAGATATAATCACTAAATATCACAATAAAATGAAATAAATTCTAATACGTCAGCTTCCATGTCAGTGGGCGGTTCCCAGCTAGAATAAGCTACAATGTGGAAGTTCAGAATTCTGGACAAATGAGAGTGCATTTCCTCTAAACTTTGGTAAACCACCATAGAGAAAGAATCATTTGAAAGCTTACGGGAAGCAAAGCCCACAAACATTGTTTATCACCAGAGGAGCTGGATATTTATAACTGTATTCAATGCTGGTCACATCTTTACTGTTCCGACCAATTCAGTTCTCAGTATAAGCAATAAGAGGCATAGCAGGAGACATGGAGAAAGAAAGAGAGAAAGAGCTGTGAGATATCTTGGGTTGCAGAGCCACTTAGCAGACAGAGAGGGAATAGCAGAGGCAGAATCAGAAGAAAGATGCAGGTGATCATCATTTTGGGACCCCAGCGGTTCTCTTAGAGGTGATTTCAGTGTTTATACCCATCATCAACCACTTTGTTGCTCTTTTTATGAACAAGTGCTCAGAAGTAAATCTCCCTCTCCATCTGTCAGGATGGATATTTGATGGTTACAGAATGGGACACTTCTTTGATTTTCGTCAAACCTTTCCCTGTCAGTCCCAAAAAAGTGCATAAAGAAAAGCTAGCAGTCATTATAACCCTCCCTCCCCAACTTTTAGCAATTTCTATTTCGTTCCCTCACTTTTCTAACCAGGCCTACAATGGTGCTTTCAGATGAATCACCAAATCCTAATTCCAGAAAGCATCACTATAATTATGACACATATTATTATCGTTCTGCACAGTCCCTAGGAGTAGTTTTTTGCTAAGGACGAGGATGATACCTAAATCGTGTACCCTACTTTTTGCGGAAACTGTTTTTAACATTAATAATGAGAATTTAAAAAATGTTTCTCGGGCACCAAATCAGCATATTCGAAAGATTTCTGATGGATCATGTGACCCTGAAGACTGGAGTAATGGCTGCTGAACATTCACCTTTCCATCAAGGAATAAATTACATTTTAAAACACAATCCAACAGAAAACAGTTATTTTTAAATGGTAATATTATTTCATAGCATTACTGGTTTTACTGGAAGTACTGTGTACATATATTGAACATCTTATACAGTATATAAAATATGGCTATAAACAAGGTCTTTATCATGACACCAACACCATGACAATCATTTCAGCTGTCTAGACCCAATCATCGTTCTGCATGTACTGGTTTTAGCTAGGACCCCCTCCAGGCCTCTTAACTATGGTTCTGACCTGGTTTGCTTTGCAAATCAAGCGCTGACTCAACCTGATGAGTCAGACTGTGCACCAGCACAGTGTATTTATTTGTGACTGCTGCTGCGCTGCAGGGGCGATGCAGAGTGGTTGAGAACGTGGGTGTTGTTTGTGCATATTTGTTTATAATTCATAATCACTCTGTCCCACCGAGTTGTTCACGGGTACTGTACTCCCCGAGGGTCTGCACTACTGGTCAGGAGAGGACGTGACCCTGACAGCACTCTCTAAATTAGGAATCAATAGGATCACATTAAGGATCAGCCGGGCAATAGAAAATTAAGTCTTGTATTGGAGATTAGTTTTACTGCCTATGTGATCAATCGCAAGAGAAAAAGGATTATAGTTAAAGGAATGGTTCTCACAAAAAGATCTGTAGTTTACTCACCCTCATGTCATTGCAAACCCTCTTCTGTGAAACACAAAAAGAGAAGATTTAGGTGAATATCTTGGCCACTCTTTTTAATTTAATGAAAGAGTTCCAAAATGAACAAAAATGAATGATGAAAGTATCATAAAAGCAGTCCATGCAACTTGTGCAGTATAATCCAAATCATTTTAAGCCAGAAATGTTATTCGCTAATCACAGAAAATAAAATATTGCAAGCTCCACACCATTAAAAAAAAATGGGTGAATGAGCAGTTAAAATAGTTTCAGAACATTGTTATTCTTTATTTTGAAGCCGCTCTGAAGTATATGCTAACTTTCTAAACTGTAAAAGCTATGATTTAAATAGTTAATTTAAATTAACTTTTTTTGACAAGAATTCCGTTTTATAAAACCTCTCATTATATATAACTGGTTTCCGCAAAAAATGCATGCAGACGGCCTGAAAGTTTTTTTTAATCTTTTTTAGCCTGTTCATTAGAGAAGTAACAATCCATGAATGAATCATTCTTTTGAGTCAATGAATCAAGCCAGTTCACAGCTGATTGATTGGGTTCTCCAATTCAGTCATCCAGTTTTGACATGCTCCTTACAAAACACTGTCTAGAAGAAATGGAAATATAGTGCATGAGTCATATGAACCATTCTGAGGGTGCTTTTTTGATGTTGTCATTTTTATGGAGCTTTTTTTTTCCCATTCGCTTGAATCCCAATCCTCATTCTCTTTCATTTCAAGAAAAGGAGCAACGTGAAGGAATACTTGAACATTGCAAGTTCATCAAAAAACCCTTAGCTGAGAGATGTCAAACTAAAAAACCCCAACATCTTTTGAATACACTGGGAATTCAGGTTAGGAATAGTTTTTGTTTACATATGGGTATGAACTCGCATGTATATATTTAAGAAAAATTATATATAAAATATTTAAATGTATATATATGCATGTGTGTGTATTTATATGTACATAATAAATATACAAAGTACACATTCATTTATTATGTAAATAAAAACTTTGATTTTGGATGCGATTATTCACGATTAATAATTTGACAGCACTAGTTTTTTCACGTAAAGATCCACTTTAAATTTTTGTCGGTTTTTTGTAATTAAAAATGTTGATCCCTTTAAAAGACTATTACCATCAGACTGCACAGTAGGCTACTCAACAAAACTCGGAGACGGATCTGCGGTAACCACAAAGCCATGAGAACAATCTCTACTGATGGCTTTGAAAGCCATTAACTGCTGCCTTTTCATTCAGAGAGGAAGTTAAGATGGTGCTTTAAATAAAATATACATCCCATTCTTCAACAACTAGTTAAGTAAATTTATACAGAGGCCCAAAGGCTTCTGCGATTTGTAATGCGAAGTCTATTTAAGGCTGAAATGCATGGTCTCGCAGTGGACGCCATTAACAGATTCCCAGGCCGTTTGAACAGCAGCTGATGTGTATGTATAGGTGGGACTCAAGCAGATAACTCACGTTTACTGTCCGGCCCACACTATTACAGAGCCACAGGGAACGCACCCGAGGACGAGAACGAATGTCGAATCAATATATAGGAGAATAATATGTCTAAGGGAGGAGATGAGTACAGAATGGCATTTCATTACAGATCGATGCGAGAGTGCTTTTCATTGCCTTGATGCTATAGAACGTCCCACAGGGTCCACAGAACCAGACCGGCTCCCTTCCGCCACACTGAATGCAGAACACAGTGACGTTATGGACAGGCTGCTGTGGGAATGTGTGGGGATTGAATAAGTATCACAAAGTGACTGGACCTTAAAAAATTTGCCATAATAACCATGTTTTATGACCGAATAATTTGTTACTAGAAATTATACAGTTATAGTTTTTTTTATTAAACTGTTGGAACCTGGTGTTAGCAACACAGTCATTAAAATAAACAAAACAAAATTATTATTAAATCTTAATCTGGATAGCAACTATATGCTAACTTAAATCAAATTAAAAGATATAATTAGTATTATTATAAAAGATTACAAAAAATGGTGTTCTTTTGAAACTGTTGTATTTTGAAAATAAAATGCATCATGCTTTCCGCAAAAATATTAAGCACCACAACATTGATAATAATAAGAAATTTTTCTTGAGCACCGAATCATGATTTTAGAATGATTTCTGAAAATTCAGCTTTGTCATCACAGAAATACATTTATAGATAAATTATATAAATAATTTATAAATGTATAAATTGTATGAAAATAAATAATATTAGTTTAATAACTTGTTATATTGTTGTTTTATTATTCATTTTTATATTTAATATAATAATACAAATAATACAATTCATATAACCTATAATAATATTTATATTATTATTTTATTATAAAACCTTTATATTACATAATTATATAATTGTAATATAAAATATTATTATACTTTATAATAATGGTTTTCATAGCTATAAATGATAGATCATTTATATATAAATGCATATATAAATGCTATACATATATACACTTACATATATTTGATATAATGATAGAAGAAATCTCCAAAGAAAAAATATCTAGTTTGCCGTCTTAGTTGGTCTCCCATGTCCTTAAGCCGTCTTTAGAATAGTTTCAGTACTTTTCAACTGGTTAGGCTTGGAGACCCCAACTGGCCAGGTAAGGCTCATTTTAGATTGCTATGGAGTTAAGTCACTTTGAATGACATGCTCAAAGTATTCTTTGCTTGTGTTCTCCTCAGCTCTTTCAGAGGCGCTTTCCATCCCGTCTCACTTTAATTACACTCCCAGGCCATCCTGCCACCTCAGCCCCTGCCAAACCTCACCCTGTCCTCCCTCTTTCTCCCCCACCCCATCACCCTCCAGGCAATGGAACAGTCCACAGTTATGAAGCTTCCTCCTTTACAGTCTCTCTCATCGCCTTGGCCTGGTACAATGAGAACGACAGATAAGAGTTTTCATTATCTGGCCCCTCACTTGGGACTCTCCCCACTCTATCTCTCCCTCTCTTTCAGAGGTTTTTTTTTTTAATAGGGAGACAGTCCAGTTGATGGCCGTGGCATCTTTTTGTCTTTTGTTTTGATTTCCCACTCCCTTCGTTTCTTTCTTTCTCCCCCAAACAATCACAGCGAGAGGGCATGGGAGGGCTCTGCACTCTATTGGTTGTTCTCCCTCGTTCTCTTTCTAATTTTCATCCTGCTTTTCCCTTCCGTTTTCAACAAAGTGGTGAACGTGCGACGGCGATAACTGCGTGCAAAATGGACAACTCCCCTGTTTCTGCTCCTTTGAAATTCACCCCATTGTCTGGGCCGCGGAGTGATAAAGCCAAAGCAAAGGCAGCCTCTCTTATCTCGCTCTCTCAGTGAAAGGGACTTTCCTCCATCGCCACGGTTGTTGCGCGTGTTTGTTGTACGTGCGACGCTACGTGAGGATAATAGCCTCAGACAATGTCTCTCTATTCAAAAGACTGTTCGGACCAGGCTTCACATCTCCCCTTTGAAACGGCCTGTCCTCTCTCTAACAGACAATCAATCGCAACCAACCCTATTGCATGCATTTTGTGTCTAATCAAGGTATTAGAATAATAATGGGAGGCTTGTTTCGGAGAAGTTTATTGAATTCGATAACGACAGCAGGCGAGTTGGCTCGGGACGGTGAAGGCAGCATCTGCTGTCAGTTTAGTTGGCCTTTGTGTCGTGGATGTGACAAAAATAGAGCCTTCTGCCATGAAATGTTTCTCGAAAATTTGCATCATCGGAAAAAAATGTCAAGAAGTTTGTGCAATAGAGCGCAAGTCGGTGACCTCCCATTTCTAACAGTATTTTTCACCATTCTCCATAGAATATCAGAAATTGGTTCAATTAACCAATAAAGCAAACCAACCAGGTGCAATATGCATCACAAGTTTGAAGGGGAAAAATTTAAATCTACATTTATAAAAAACAAACTGTGTACTAAAAATGTACTTTTGAAGAAATAAACTGCCCATAAAGCACTGTGAATGGTGTAATTAAAGTAGAAATAAGGTTACTATATTAAACAACTGACTTAAAAGTCATTGAATTTTTACTGTTTTTTTTTTTCAGCCCCATTAGCAGTGAACAATAGTGTTTGAAATATGTTTGAAAACAATCATACTGTAATTTTAATCATATGTAGCTTGCTAGTAGGACAGAAAACAAACAAATAAATAAATGAATTAAATCCTTAAATAATTTACAAATAAATTGCAGTAAATAATTTAGTAATATCATATTTTTAACAAAAACATTACTTTAATCATTTATATTTTGATAGTGGGACAGAAATGACATGCAGTACTTCATCTTTAAGTTTATTGCCAAGTAATATTTATTTCATGTATAGTTTGCTAGTGGAACAGAAATTACTTCACCTTTAAGTTTATTGCTAAGTATTAAACAAAAAATAACTAAATAAATACAATATTTAATACTGTATATAAAAAATATATATATAAATATATAAAATAATGTTTATTTGAAAGTAAATATAAAATAAAAATAGGGAAACTGTATATATTATGCCATTCAAAATGCTTTATAGATCTTTCTTCAGGAAAGTGTATAGTTCTCCTGTATGTTTTCTAACACTCATCGTAGGTCTGTCTTGAAAGGTTACGTTATCGTTAAAATCAGTCTCTCTATGGAGAAATCCAATGAGCACCACCCTACCGTAGAGCGTGATACCTGCTAGATAGTTACTTCAGCAATCAGTTTGACTGAGATAAAAAAAAAAAAAAAAGTTTGATTATGACGGGAATATCTAAAGTTCCAAGAAATCCCATTTTAGTATCTGAGGGTCTCTGTTTATTCTGGTACACTGGGTTTAATGAAATACCCAGTGATCCCTGAAAGAATGTTCTAGAATTCATCCGAAGCACAACAGCAAACAGTGAGAGATAACAACATATGTGAACTTCAAATGAGCTGAGCTCCGCTGGAGATGGTCACGTGCGTGGGCGACCTTCTGTCATTAATTTCATGTTTATAAATGTCTCGATGGCAAATGAGAGACGTCTTCAACCTCATCATTACATCCGGAGATATGGAGGAGTGTCGGATTTTGTCATTTATTAGCGTCTGAGCCGATTCCATCAGACAAATGTTATATTATGGAATCAGCGCTAACTTATTAGGCCTTCAATCGTTTCCAGAAAGCTGAGAGCATGAGGTGATTAAGAACAATTACCGAATACAGCAGCGATCATCCAAACAAGAAGGTATGGTCCTGAGGAGACGTACTGTAGTATGTGTGTGTGTGTGTGTGTGTATTTGCGCGCATGTGGCACACAGTCTGTTGCACTAATGAATCTCTGTGCTGATAGGTCTAGAGATGCAAGGTGACAGATCATAAATAATCATTTATGCCGTTGTGTCTCTGTACTGCATAGCAGGCCACCAAGCACTGACACACAGCAACCAACCACAGCTGCTCCGCTAATGCCACCACACTAGAGAGAGCGATGATGGGGGAAAGAAAAAAAAATGTGTGCATTCATTCCAATACAGTATTTTCTACACAGTAAAAGCTCTACACACTTGATGGAATATTTTGAGTTATTTTTAGGGAATTTTACAATTGCACTGATGCATTTGCAGTATCATAAACATAGTAACACTATACTTGGGTTATACTTTTTTTTTTTAATTTTTACATTTTACTGAAAAATACTATTTTAGCCCATAGTATATACTATATAAAAATACTATATCTCCCATTCGTTTCTTTTGTATCTCATAGAGTGCCGTTTTATTTTCATTTTAAATTTTATATTACAGTTACTTTTTTTTTTTTTTACTCTGGGCATGAAGGGGCTTCCATATGAAATAGCGTGCATATTTTACAAACTCACACTTGCATGCTGAGCTTCCATTATAAGTGTACTCACCGTAGCACATTTGTATATACTCACTGAGGGAAGAGTTTAAATAAGTGTCTGTGGTAATTGACAGAGGGACTTGGATGACATCCAGAGACATGAAGTTTAAAAGAGCCCGGCATATTCTTTTAATCTGAGGTGAGAGGACAAAAACTGTGAGAGATTGTCAATACACAGCACAGCAGGATAGCGAAATCTTCAAAGATACAAAATCCAAAACGTAAAATATTTCTACAGGTTGAAGCATTATCAGGCCGAGCAAAAGACCTTAGAGAGAGGGGGGGAAAGAAACAAAGCAGATGAGGAAAATGAAATGGCCCCATAAAAGCCAGCTAGAAAAGAGGCGTAATGAGAGGTAAAAGAAAATCAAAGGCCTCTGTATTGTAATGTAGGTTATTTACACTATAATCAATGGTTGACATCCCATTAACGTTTAATGTGGACATCCGGTAGATGGCAGAAATTGGAAATAGCACAGAGGATTCCCCTGCGCTCGGTCATTAAGCAGAGAGATGTGCTTCTCACTACCACGATTATTAATTAAAAATGGAAATGCATTTAAATGCCGGTTTCTAACCGGCAGTTTATAAAAGTGCAGTGTTGATTTCTCAGAGGAGGCAAAGGAGACAGTACCTCAACATTTTTTGGGATGAGAAGTTTATCAACAACTCAAATATAAAATTCAATATATATTACAAATATGACACTAACAATGTGCAAAGTGTGTATCACTGTACAATCAGTGGATACAATGAAAAACCGACTAAAGGTGCATCTGGTTCGTAAATCTGCCCTAATGGATCAAACTTGTTGAAATTAACAGATTAAGTATCAAATAAATAAATAAATTATTTATTAAGAGGAAATTAATGCAAATCCAAATCTAAATAAACTATAATCATAGTTATAGTGTTGTGATCAAGTGTTTGAGGCAACAACACAAGAAGAAAGTAATAATCAGAATAAATCGTAATATCTAAATAAAGTGAAATTATATTCAACATTTTTAAATAAACTCACTATAAGTTAAGATCATTGCACAGCTTTCTCCAAAATCTTTTTGAGAAATTGCTTCCTCATGATAAATCACAGTTAGTTTGCATGGTTTTACATTGCCAATTCAACCATTTGATTTATATTTTTAGGCCTGGAAAATTTGCTTTGGCATAAAATTAATTTTACCTGCCATGTTGAAAATTGACTCTGACATGCAAAAACTCTTTTTAAAAAAATGCTTATCCCTTCACTTAATCACAGGCAACTGTAAATGATGGAAATACATGGTGACATGACAATTTCTGCACAGTTTGCTGGATTCAGGGGGGTGACACATCTTACCCCACTCGCCCTTACCTTTTTTTATTTTCCCTTCTGTCTCGGGAATAGCTAGTTGAGATGCTGCAGTATGTGGGTATGATTCATTCGGAAACTGGATCACTCTACAAAGAGACTTTAAATGAGAGGAGTCACACTATATGAAAGAGAATCATAAAATTAAATGCAGTCAGGATTCATGAATATATTATGACGAGAGTCACAGAGGCTGTATTTGGAAAGCCAAGTTTTTACAACAGATCTCCTATCTCCCTCATCCTCTCCATTCCCCATTTATTTTGAAAACTAAGCACCATCGTTCTCCTGCATTAATAAGTTTTCATTGTACTCTCTCATTTTTTCCACTTCCTCTCCACCTAAGTGAAGTGAATAAGAGAGAAAAAAGGGTTCAGAGGAGAGAAAACGTTCTTCTTTAATTTATAGCTTCCGCCACAGTGGTAGAACACGCCTGACTACAGCGCTCACTGGCGTTTATGATGTATAAAATTAAATTACACAGGAACACCAGCACGCACAAAGCCCAACACACCTTCATTCTGTCTTTACTTCACTACCTTTTAAAAGGTGTCTTATTATTGCAGTGGATTATCAAAGTCTTCACTCCACTACTCTCTCTCACACACACCATTCACAAACCATGCATTTTTACAAAGAAATCGGTCATCAGTCTTACTTACTTTAACCAAATTGATGTGCATTGTAGCCTGATCTGACAACAGTTTGGGATAAAAATGCTGCCATATACAGTAGAGTCTAAGGGGCCGTTCACACAGAACGCATTTTTGTTTTGAAAAAACGTGAGATGTAGGCAGTGGAATAGGACAAAGGTAGCAATTGTAGAAAGTTGAACTATGGTATGTTTAAGTTGGCACCGAATTTTTTTTTATGTTCTGTTCACTAAATGCGTTTTTCCATTCCACTATGCTTTTCCATTGTTTTTCTATGTGTAAACAAGCTAAATTAATGTGTTTGACCATTGTATTTACATCTTCTATGGGATCTTGCACGACACAACATTCCAAAAATGCTGTCCTCAATTTAAAATAAAAAAAATATATATAATGTATATATAATATATACTGTATGTTTAGGGATATGTTTCACCATTTTACTCATACTCTTCAGCAAAATGCGGTGCTCAAGTGAAAAGTAGTTCAACTTTTAAAAAAAACACATTTTTCCCAATTTCACTGACTATGTCTCGCACTTTCCAAAGAAAAAATGCACTGCGTGTGAATGATCCCTTGTGTGAGATGCTAACAAAAAATGTGAGCAAAACAAATCTGTCTAGTGCACTTACATAGAATACAACTGAAATTGAATAATGCTTTCTGAGTGAACAGCCCCTTATAAGGTGTTATTGTACTTGTACTAAGGATATGTTTACAAAAAATGACAAATGGAAAACATATAAAGATCAAATGACACATGACATACAGTACAACAATGGCAAAACGGCCTGCCACACACTGAAGCTACAGTTTTCTATATCTTTCAGCGTTTTTTTCTCACTATCAAGGAGACCTTATGGCGAGGTGAAATCGCAAACCACAATCTAATAAAACAGAACCATGATGGATCGTAAATATTTTTGATTGGGTGATTACGGGACAAGGGGGACAGCCCTTGACTCAGCGTCAAGTAATATAGCAAAACATCAGTTCTGACTCAATTGACAGCTCGTATTGATGGAAACACCAACATTTGCACAAATCAAGCCTGAGCTGTGATTATGACAAGACTGACAAAAGATGGCAAAGTTATCGTATTAGCTTAACACAAGTTAACGCATTTATTTAGTTTGATATAAGACGGTTATTAGTTGTGGTCGTTGTTGTAAGACTTATTTGATATATTACATAATAAGAATATATTTCATTTTTAAGCTCTATCATTTTCATGTTCTAGTTTGTACCCTGTTTTCGTAGAAATCCATGTATCGCTCTGTGTTTTAACAGTGATGTGAAAAGCATTTTTAAAGCTAATTTTCTTTTAAACCTACATGAGACTTTTAAAATGAAAAAAAAAAAAATACTTTTAGAAAATATGTGTAAAGTGAAGTACACTATGTCCTACAAAGCAGTTCTCTTCATAAAGGTGGTCCTCCTCTCAGGTGGCCACCATGTTCAGATCACATGACCAGCTCAATTCTTCTCACTTTATCTTGGTGATTCCCCTCTTGACTGCACAAAAAAAGGCAACCAAACATGAACAAAAAATTACTTGGTTCACCTTTAACAAAAACAATCATTTGCATTCTTTGCATGATGGAATTTAATTATCATCAGGGCTCACAAAGTATGAAATATCAACTACAAGCAAATCAAAGGTTCATTTAATTCCTGTGGCGTCAATAAAGTTATCTTTGTTATGTATAATGCTATTGTCATTAATTCAAAAGGAATTAAATGTGTAAGTGCAGTAGTTGTCAAATTTTCATGCAAAATATCTACATCTACATCAAATTAAAACATCCACCACTCATATAACAATATTCACTCTACTTAATTTGTAGTACAATCTTAAAGGGATAGTCCACCCCCCAAAAAAGCCAAGCAATTTGGTTCCCATTGAATTTCATTGGTCAATAAGTCAAAATAGTGTACATTAAAAATGTGTCTTTACATTTTAAAGACATCTCTTTTAGAACAATATAAGGGTGAGTATATGGCCGAATTTTTATTTTTAGGTGAACTCTCACTTTAAGGACTTACCATACACTTTAACATAGCATACACATCGTACCATTTATTGATTAATATTAATTTTCCTGTAGTTGCTGTCAGACTAACCCATGTCCGCATCTGGCTTAGTACATAAATTAGAAATATATAGCAATATTACACTGAAACATTACAAAATAGTAACAATTAAAAATAAAACAAGCGTTTCTTTTTTAATATATTTTTGTGTTATATGCAAAAGAATTTCAAGGGTTTCAGACCCTATTTTGTACCCTTTTTGTAAAAAGCTATTGTATCATTCTGTTCTTTGTTGGTGATGGAGAAAAGCCATCAAAAACAGCTAATTTACTTTTAAATTAAATCTAGACGGGACCTTTAAAAGTGCAGTATTTATATTTTGAGAGACAAAAAAAAACCTGAAAACATAATTAAAATAAAATAAACCAAACCAAACTAAACTAAATAATATAAATATATTTATATTAAAGTAGAGTGGCACCTGTGGACCACTGATGATTTACAAGACGTGTCGTGCTCATGACACTTAGTGTGGGTGGATTGTAAAGGTGGCTGTGGCGAGGGGGGCGTGGTTTAGCGGAATCCGCAACGGGAGAGAGACGGAGGGAGCAGAGCGAGGCGTAAGTAGGTCAAATGCAATTAACGAACACGTGTGTTTGATTGCAGTAATTGGCGTGGAGAGACCGGATATAAGCCGAGTCACCGCAGAGAGAAGGAGAGAGAGACACGCTGGGACCTCGTGCTGCACTAGGGAAGCTACAACAGTGCTTTAAAGTTATTGAAGTTATTGACCGTGTTTAAGCAATCGTTTGCTGTCTACGCCCAGAGGGCATCGTGTTTTTCTTATTTTGTATTACTGAATAAACGAGTGTCCCAGCAACAAGCCGACCCCTGCCTTCTTCCTTCCTACTGAGACTGTGTTGAACCTTGTTACAGTGGTGCCGAAAACCCGGGAAGGAAGAAGAGCATCGCCGCCATGCAATCTCCGTCAGGTACGCCATTTGCGGACATCATCCAGTCGCTCGCCGGTCTTCATCAGGAACAACATCAACACATGCTGGCGATCAAGGAGGAGCAGGACAAACGCTTCGAGGCGCTCCTCCGGGCCCAGCATGAAGACCGCGAGCTATTCCGGAGCTGGGTAGACCGGGAGGCCCGGGCCACCCCTTCGTTTAAAGACCAGACATCTCCTCTGCCGCTCAACAAGATGGGGCCTCAGGATGACCCGGAGGCCTTCCTGGACCTGTTTGAAAAATCGGCAGAGGCTCGAGGGTGGCCCCCTGCGGACTGGCCCCTGCGGCTCATTCCCCTGCTGTCCGGGGAAGCGCAGGTGGCCGCTCACCAACTGCCAGTCCAAAACCTCCTGGCCTACCAGGACCTCAAGCGTGCCATCCTCCAGCGGGTCGGTCGGACTCCGGAGCAACATCGCCAGAGGTTCAGGACTCTAACCCTGGAAGAGTCTGGCCGGCCCTTCGTGATGGCACAGCAGCTCCGGGATTCCTGCCGCAAGTGGTTGATGGCCGACAGTAGCGACGTCGAGGACGTGATCGATCGTGTGGTACTGGAGCAGTTCGTGGCCAAGCTGCCAAGGAAGACAGCGCAGTGGGTCCAGTGCCACCGCCCGACGTCGCTGAACCAGGCCATCCAGCTGGCGGAAGACCAAATGGTGGCGTGTCCAGGGGTCGGCGACCCCTTACCATCTGCTTCTCTCTCTTCCTCTCTCTCCTCCCCTCCCCTCTCTCTCCCTAAATCTGTCCCTCTCCCCAGGTCCCGTGGGGGGCTTCCGTCGAAGCTAGCCCCGAGGTGGAGGACGAATTACGGGGCTGAGTCACCAGCAGGTCCCAGGGCTCCTCCCAGGGGTGGGACCTCGCCCATGGGATCCGTTCCCCAGGCCCCGGCCTCTCCGCTCTCTCCTCGCCAATCGCTTGACCTACTTCCTGCCGCCAGGGTGGCGGTAAAGTCTGGGCCGGCCTGTTGGCGTTGCGGGGACCCAGGGCATTTTATCGATAGGTGTCCGGTGATGGAAGTGGGGACGTTGATCCGGGTCCCCGACGCGCCAAAGGCTGCCCTCGATCAGGCTGGCTTATACCAAATACCAGTGAGTATCAGGGGGGGTACATATCAGGCTTTGGTGGATTCGGGATGTAACCAATCCTCCATCCATCAAAGCCTGATTCATCCGAAGGCATTGGATAATAGCCGCATGGTTAGGGTTCGGTGTGTACACGGGGAAGTGGTGAATTACCCTATTTTGCCTGTGGATATTAAATTTAGGGGAGAAAAACATAGAGTAGAGGTGGCCGTTAACCCGCACCTCAGGCATCCGATAATTTTGGGTACGAATTGGCCCGCGTTTAATGAATTATTGGGGTATTTATGTTCGGATGGCTCTTGGGGGAAACAAGGGAGGGATGGAGTAGCGGTTGCGCAGGTGGGAGAGGCTGAACCGGAACCACCGGAACCTGTTGCAGGGGAACCGAGTGCTCCCGAGCGGAACATCCTCCCGGAGCGCGATGATTTTCCCCTGGAACAGTCCCGCGATGAGACGCTAAAAAATGCTTTTGACCAGGTTCGCTCGATCGACGGACAGCTTCTCCTCCCTGACCAACCGCTCTCTTATCCTTACTTTTCAATTTTAAAAGATAGGTTGTATCGGGTGACCCAAGACGCCCAGACAAAGCAAGATACAACCCAGTTGTTGATACCTAAAAGCCGCCGGGAAATGCTTTTCCAGGCGGCTCATTGTAATCCAATGGCCGGGCATTTAGGGCAAGCGGCTACACTAAACCGTCTCATGGCCCGCTTCTTCTGGCCGGGCATTCACGAGAATGTGCGCAGATGGTGCGCGGCTTGTCGTGAATGTCAGCTGGTGAATCCACCGGCCACCCCAAAAGCACCATTGTGCCCCCTTCCATTAATGCAGGTCCCCTTCGAACGAATTGGCATGGACCTCATCGGGCCATTAGAGCGGTCAGCACGAGGACACCGCTTTGCATTAGTTCTGGTGGACTATGCAACGCGATATCCTGAGGCAGTGCCTCTCCGCTCTATCTCCGCGAAGAGTGTGGCGAGTGCACTGTTTCAATTAATCTCCCGGGTGGGGATCCCAAAGGAGATCCTCACCGATCAAGGCACGGCGTTTATGTCACGTACTATTCGCGAGCTTTATGAATTATTGGGCATTAGATCGATTCGAACAAGCGTCTATCACCCACAAACAGACGGGCTGGTCGAGCGATTTAATCGCACATTAAAATCCATGATTCGTAAGTTCGTTCAGGAAGACGCCAAAAATTGGGATAGGTGGCTAGAACCCCTCTTGTTCGCTGTACGGGAGGTCCCGCAAGCCTCCACGGGGTTTTCCCCCTTCGAGCTTCTTTATGGGCGCCAGCCCCGCGGGGTCCTTGACGTCCTTAAAGAAACTTGGGAGGACGGACCTTCTGCTAGCAAAAACGAAATTCAATATGTCATGGACCTGAGAACAAAACTCCACACGTTGGGGCGGCTATCCATGGAGAATTTGTTGCAGGCTCAAGACAAACAGAGTCGGTTGTACAACAGGGGGGCTAGGCTACGTCAATTTGCACCGGGGGATAAAGTGCTTGTATTACTCCCTACCTCTAGTTCAAAGTTACTCGCGAAGTGGCAAGGACCCTTTGAGGTCACACGGCGGGTTGGGGATCTTAACTATGAGGTAGCTCGAACGGATAGGGGCGGGGCACATCAAATATACCACCTCAACCTATTAAAAAAATGGTCTGAGGCGGAATCAGTGTTGCTGGCGACGGTAGTGAGTGGGGAGGAGGATCTCGGTCCAGAAGCGAGTTCAAAATCCCAATCTCTCGCTCTGGCCCCTGGAGGAGACCACCTCTCACCATCGCAGCTCACTGATATCAAGTCCATTCAAGCAGCCTTTGCTGATGTGTTCTCGCCCCTGCCTGGTCGAACGAATCTCATTCAGCACCATGTTGAGACCGAGCCGGGCGTGGTAGTTCGCAGCCGGCCGTATAGATTACCTGAACATAAAAAAAAGGTGGTTCAGGGGGAGTTAGAGGCAATGCTAGAGATGGGAGTAATAGAAGAATCCAACAGTGACTGGGCGAGCCCGATCGTCTTAGTACCTAAAACAGACGGCTCCGTGCGGTTCTGTGTGGATTATAGAAAGGTGAATGCTGTGTCAAAATTTGACGCATATCCAATGCCCCGGGTGGACGAATTGCTTGATCGGCTAGGCTCGGCTCGCTTTTATTCGACGCTGGATTTAACTAAAGGTTATTGGCAGATCCCCTTGTCTCCCATGACCAAAGAAAAAACAGCTTTCACCACGCCGTTCGGGTTACACCAATTTGTCACTCTTCCGTTCGGGCTATTCGGGGCTCCAGCCACGTTTCAGCGTCTCATGGACAAAATTCTCCGTCCGCATGCTGCATATGCCGCCGCCTACCTGGATGACATCATCATCTACAGTGGGGATTGGCAGCGACATATGCAGCATTTGCGAGCGGTCCTGAAGACGCTGAGGAGGGCTGGGCTCACGGCTAATCCGAGGAAGTGTGCAATTGGGCGGGTGGAAGTAAGATATCTGGGTTTCCACTTGGGTCATGGACAGGTGCGTCCCCAAATTGATAAGACGGCAGCAGTTGCAACTTGTCCAAGGCCTAAGACCAAAAAGGAGGTTAGACAGTTCCTGGGGCTGGCAGGGTATTATAGAAGGTTTGTACCTAATTTTTCGGATACTGCTAGCCCGCTGACTGATTTAACTAAAAAGGAGGCACCAGATACGGTCCAGTGGACGGAGCAGTGCCAGCAGGCTTTCACCCAGTTAAAAGCTGCCCTGTGTGGCGGACCGCTCCTGAATGCACCTAACTTTTCTCTCCCCTTTATCTTGCAGACAGACGCGTCGAACAGAGGGTTGGGCGCAGTCCTGTCCCAGGAGGTGGAGGGGGAAGAACGGCCGGTGCTGTACATCAGTCGGAAGCTCTCTAAGAGAGAGACGATGTACAGCACCATAGAAAAAGAATGTCTAGCGATCAGGTGGGCTGTTCTTACCCTCCGTTATTACCTCCTGGGGCGGGAGTTCACCCTCTGTTCGGACCACGCTCCTCTGCAGTGGCTCCACCGCATGAAAGATACCAACGCGCGGATCACCCGGTGGTATCTAGCTTTACAGCCATTTAAATTTCAGGTGATCCACAGGCCGGGTGTACAGATGGCTGTGGCTGACTTCCTCTCCAGGAGGGGGGGGGGGGAGGCTGCAGGCCGGACGGCTCCCCGGCCTGAGTCGGGCGGTGGGGGTATGTGGCGAGGGGGGCGTGGTTTAGCGGAATCCGCAACGGGAGAGAGACGGAGGGAGCAGAGCGAGGCGTAAGTAGGTCAAATGCAATTAACGAACACGTGTGTTTGATTGCAGTAATTGGCGTGGAGAGACCGGATATAAGCCGAGTCACCGCAGAGAGAAGGAGAGAGAGACACGCTGGGACCTCGTGCTGCACTAGGGAAGCTACAACAGTGCTTTAAAGTTATTGAAGTTATTGACCGTGTTTAAGCAATCGTTTGCTGTCTACGCCCAGAGGGCATCGTGTTTTTCTTATTTTGTATTACTGAATAAACGAGTGTCCCAGCAACAAGCCGACCCCTGCCTTCTTCCTTCCTACTGAGACTGTGTTGAACCTTGTTACAGTGGCTTTGGGCCATAATGACTAAGGTGTGAAGTAGACAGCCCATGTCATGCACTGCTGCTGTAAAGGCAAAGGATAAGATTTCATCTGGCAAAACCCTGTCTGATTAACACCCTGTCTTATCCTGTCACCCTCCCCGTCTCTCCTTGTCTCGCTTACCGCAGGCCACTTCCCTGCCACTCTTTCAAAAATCTGCTGAGTAATTCTCCCTCCCTCCGGTGCCCAGTTGGAGAGTAAAACAGAGAGAATGTGAAAGAGACCGAGAGACAGTGAGTGAGAGAAAAAGAGAGATAGAAACAGAAATGGAGAAGTGGGGGGGGGGGGTGGATAAGGAGCGGACAAGGCCGACATTACCCTTCTCGCAGGACTTGGCCATAAATGAACTCATTTTTCATCCTGCCTCCGCCGTTAATGACTGGCACTTTCCTCACGCAGAGCGCGGGCCTCTGAAGAGCGGCCCAAGTGACAGAGCTCCATTCATCTTCACATGACGGGAGCACAGGGCCACAGGACACAACGCCATGCCGCGCCATGCGGCCAGACGCACGCTCACATGCGTCTGGACACGGACCCAGCGAGGGACCGCGGGGACAGTTGGACAGGAGACACGCGGACAGACTGGCAGGGATGCGATCGCTGAGTACAGCTGCACCAAAACAAGAGGGAGTCTGTCCAAGAGGCAGCCACTTCCTGTTCTCAGCAGGAAGAACCAGTCATTTATACTCTTATAGAGCAAAGATTTAAAAGAGAAAGAAAGAGAGAGAAGGAAATTGCAGAGATTGGGGTCATTTCCTGTCTATTGATATTTTTTTCTCTAAATATTTTAAACTGGTCTTAAGACAAAGCATCGCAGGTCAGTAGGGTACAAATTTTAGCAAATCGATCTGAATTGTTAGGTTTAAATATTCAAATGAGGCATTATCTTATTAAATATAGATCAAGGATGGAAAGGTTTTCAAGTATCGAAGCGATTCATTACATTAGAATGTGTTCTGTTTATTTTTTCTCAGCAAAAAAGAATGACTATCATACATTTTTACCATGATTTACAGAAGATAAATAATAAAAAAAACAAATACTTTATGTACCAAATTTTGATGCACAGGAACAAGAAATTTGATGTAGTCTGCCAATCTTGCCCCATCCTTCAAATCACTTTACCCATTTGCCTGCACGTTTTTAATTATTTACTTATTTATATATTTAAAAAAAGGAAAAAAAAATGATGAGCACTTTTTCATTTAAGTTTGTTTTTCATTTCATTTGTACATATATATATATATATATATATATATATATATATATATATATATATATATATATATATATATATTACACTAAATGAGTATGGAACCATATTTTGACATTTCATTTTCACAAAAGTTATTTGAAACACTAAACTAGACACTTGCATTAAATATGCATTCTTTGAATATAAATTCCCTTTTGTGAATATGAACTGACACCAAATGGACGTCTCATCTTTTACCCATTTTACAGCAATCTCTATACATTTCCAGAACAGAAATCTGAACATTGCCAGCCAGGTTAAAAATTCTTGTTACATTCTCTTAAAACACATCATAATAGTGTACATAAAAATGTTTCTTTATGTTTTAAAGACATCTATTTGCTCACCTAGGCTGCATTTATTTGATCAAAAATACAGTAAATGAGTCATATTGTGAAATATTATTACAATATAAAAGAACCGCTTTCTAATTAACATTTAATTTATTCCAAAGCTGAATTATCAGCAGCTATTACTCCAGTCTTCAGTGTCACATAATCTTTCAGAAATTATTCTAATATTAAGATAATAGCACATACAATGCAAATTAATATTATCATTACAAAGTTAAAATTAGTTTTACAGAGTACAGAGACTTAATCACGGGGCTATAATATTATCGTTGTATAACCACACATTATATAGCACACCAAAACAATATTTTCATGAATAAATCAATGAAGCCAGATCACTCACTTAAAGTAGAATAAGAAATTATGAGCCAAGGCTTTGCAGGACTTCGATTCCATGTGCACCTGCATAATATCAAGCATTTTATGAGAAAAAATATTAAACATGCAATAATAGTAATTCAAACCTGACGACAACAGAACGTTATCATTGTTAAAAAAAGGATTATCACCAATTGTAATATCATGTTTTGAGATCTGGCTCATCTGGGCCCTCTCAAAGTAAAAGTTTCATCCGTCTAATATTTGCAATTACGCATCATTTGAATATCTAATAAATGCTAATGACAAGGTCAACCATTGATCTTATTTTAGACCATCCTTGGCTTTCAAGTGCAGGCCGAGAGTTTCAAAGACGTCTGTCAGCGTGGGAGCGGTACTTGTATTAAATATGCAAGTGTGTGAGGGAGACAAACATCTCCCACTGTCAAACACAAACTTAATTGTGCCGCCTGTAGGTCCTCGGTATTGTATTACCTTTTGGGTGGGTGATGAATCACTGCCATAAAAACAATGTTATTATGGGATGACAATAGCACAGGTCAGGGTTGAGGAACGTCAAGAGAAACAGCATGCAATTCTTTAATTTGGGAGCTGCATTCATTATATCTAAGAGCACTTCGAGCTTTAATGCTGCTCTAGTCTTTCTCTGCATGTTGACGCAGAGCATTTGTTGCCCTTACATCTGTTCCTACAGGATGCTTGTAACCACAGATGACAACAACAAGGGCTTGCGGTGCACTTGTAAATGATAGAGTTCTGCAAATGCAAATAACAGAGGCGAATGCAATACTGTACTGTATGGACTCGCATCATCATAATGAAACGATGCGGTAATCATGCTCTTTTATCAGTTTCACTGCCATTTGTGTTTATATGTTTTACAAAAGCTTTCTAACCAGTGAAACCCATGAGACTGTATTTACAGCATTTTTTATTTTATTTTTTGCCCAGGTTTTAGGACAATTTCACTATTGTTTACAAAATTATTCACAACTCTGGAGCCTTTGAAGACATGTCTCTTTGAAATATTAGGTAAATTCATAAGTAAAAGGATAAATAAATAATTACTTTTTTGAATTTAAACCGAAAAGACAAACATAATTAATAAGTATATAAATAAGTAAATAAATAGTATATTTATATACTTCTCTATATATATATATCAATATTTAGAAGCATAATAAATAAATAATTTAAACCTAAAACACAAATATAAAGAAAATAATTATAATAATTGTGTATTATTATTATTTCTTGATATTTGTGTTTTTATGTTTATTTATTTGTTTGTTTGTTTTTACATTAAGGTTTGAAATGGGGAATATTTAATAATAATAATAATAATAATATCAATAATATTAATAAACTACTTACTATTACTTTATATTTGTGTTATATTTCTTTAGATTATTATTATTAAATATTCCTAAATTGAAACCTAAATGTATAAATAAATAAATACAAAATATAGAAATAAAATATTCCTAAAATGACAAATATGTTGTTGTTATTGTTTTTATTATTATTATTATTTTAATCTTTTATTATGTACATTCCGAATATAGTACTAATCAATTTGTATAACATACCTTTTGAAATATGTGCATTTGTATTGTTAAACCCATTGCTATCAAAGAAAACATTTGAGATACTGATGAAAACTGAAGAGTAAAACTGCTTTATATCCTGTCTATGTGCTAAATCTGGTGGATAAACGGACATCATCCCTGCATGAATGTGACAACCAACGAGATGAAAGATCGAGAGGAAGAAAGCAAACAGAAGAGGTTGGGAACTACACGACTATCCGTGGCAGATGGAAGCGTCTCAGACTGACACTCAGCGGTGAGGTTACACCTGGAGGAGAGTGACTGGCCACAACTGCACCTGTGGCCATCAGGAACGGCCGCTGGCATGCCATCCGCGCTGGCACCGGGGCCCGCTAGGGCCATGCCAACCTGGAGCGGGTACGTGCCAGAGCACATGGCAAACAAATCAACACTGAAATGATGTTTGAAATACATTAACAGCTGTGGTAGGGGATATAACACACACACACACTGAGAGCTGAGGTGTAAAACCATTCAGACAGGGTAAACATTACTGATATTTGCTCTTTGAGCACATGTGTGCAATTATGATTAAAGTGGAAAACGTGTATCACAATGGATTATGGGTACTGGTCACCGTGACTCACAGCTGTTCGATGATCAGTCACATCTTGCCAAAGAGGCTCTTGAATCATTCAAATCGTGAAATCTATTAACTGAATACAAAACACGGCGGCTATTAGATGAGGTTACCTCAAATATTTTTAGCTGAAGTGTTTTGAAAAAACTGAAAAATTCCTCACTTTTTGCTTCATGTTAGAGTTTTAGTGAATTATTTGCAGCACTTTATTAACTTTAAATTCATGTAATCAAGTTAAACTAAATGGTAATGCTATACTTATGCTGTGGTTTACCGCATAATGATTTGTAAAACTAACAAAAAATATTGTGTACATTAAAGCACTTAAATTTGATGTCTATGGAAAAGTAATGCTACTTTATTAACATTATCATGATATTAATAAAAATATTGAACATTTATTTATTAACAATATATTGATATTTATAAATATACATACAAAATATAAATATATATATATATAAATATATAAAAAATTATAATAAATAATAAGTTAACACATACATATATATATATATATATATATATATATATATATATATATATATATATATATATATATATATATATATATATATATATATATATATATATATATATATATATATATTAATATGCAGTAGTGTAAACATGATTTTTGTTTCATTTATTTTTTATTTCTTAATTTAAAAAGAAAAAAAGAATAAAGGAAAATGAATATCATAACATCGTTATTTAAAATAATAATATATTAACATTAACTGCATGTACAAAAGCCCATTGTCATCATAGAATTAAAATAGAATTCATAGAATCAGAATTCTGAGTTTTCATACAACAATTCAGTTTTTTCCAACCACGGAATAAAAAAGGTAACTGCGAACCATCTCATATTTTGGACATTTTTCATCGAACAATTCTGACTTTTCCTCTCAGATTTGAGAATTTATATCTCACAATTCTAACTTGGTATTTCACAATTCCGCTTTTATATCTCGCAATTCGGAATTGCAAGAAAAACTATAAAATAAACACCCAGGTATTTGTATTAACGTGACTAGAGCATTAAAACGGTTTGGTAACTTTATAACCACATCACACTGGTAAACTTGTAAATATTTAATATAACTGCCCGTTTTATGATTTTCATTGTACATGAAATACTGTCAGCACAATATTTGCTTCATAATTGTTCATTCATCCATAAGAAAGCCAAAATATGTTCTTGCCGCATGCATTTTGCAGACAACAGAGCTATCTTTCCATTATTAGATTGTTTTTTCTGAACTTTGGCCTTTAGTCCTTATCTACACACAAAAAACGAGTTCTCCATTGCTTTTATTTCCTGTGTGATTTGGAGTGGCTGATCTGTGTTCAGATGGCTGTATCTACACAGAGGACATGCTGCTGACAATCGAGTATATCCACTGGCTGACTAAACGGACAAAGTGTACCTGATGCCCACAAAGGCATCCCTCTCAGAACAAAGGAGCACATTAATGTAGACAGGAATTGCCATTTGATTTCTTTCAGGTCTCTTTCTCCTCTCGCGGTGGGTCAGATAGTTCCCTGAATAAAAACAGACAAAGGCAGCTTTTCCTCGATTTTGAAAAGGAAGGGACTGGAGAGAAAGGTTACAGGCAATGATAACATGTTTAATAAGACAAGGCCACAGCGGCAAGCTCTGTTATCTCACAGAAGACAGCAGAGAGAGGCAGAGGGAGAGAGTGAGCGAGTGTGGAGCCGTATGGTGTGCGTTAACCC
The DNA here is from genome assembly GCF_003368295.1 of Carassius auratus. NCBI lineage: Eukaryota > Metazoa > Chordata > Actinopteri > Cypriniformes > Cyprinidae > Carassius > Carassius auratus. Next base: position 20,538 of record NW_020524155.1, on the reverse strand, counting down.
CTCCCCACCCCTGCTCCGGTGGCCCAGCCCGTGGTCCACTCCAGAGCCCGGTCAGTCAGAAGCCATTACACCCACTATTAACTCCTGCTCAGCATCATTAAGCATGCAAATTGAAGGGGGACGACGGCTCGGAAAACTTTTTACTGCCCCCCCTCCCCCCTCCCCATCTCGCCGTCGTCTGGCGCTCTGCAGAGCCGCGGATCTTGCCCCGATCACTGTCAGTCCAATGTTATCCTTAATTTAACTCCGCTCCCGCTCTCCTTCTGCTCCTCCCTGGCTCTTCTATGAGATCTGACCTTCTGCGATAAACACGAATCAAAGCGTCGACTGCAGAAAAAGTGAAGCATCAGAACAGTACAGCCTTTTGAGAACCAATATATTGATTGCTTACACATTCGGCCTCTTTTTTTGGGGGGGGTTGGCATTCACTTTAAAGAATCTAAGCTTGTCTGGTGCAAAAGGGATTCATAAGTTTACCCTTTGAAAAGGTTCTGCTTGTGAGAGCCTATACAGAAGGCTGGTGAATTATGAAATATCT
>NW_020524155.1:0-17500 GCF_003368295.1 Carassius auratus | reverse complement strand
TTGGTGGAATGGAGGAGGAGAACAAGGAGGAAGAGAGGAGTAGACAGATGAGGGGGCGACACACCTGGGACCTGACCTGACTGGAACAAAACCAGCTCCACTGCTTCATACCCTCTCAGTTCGGAGATGATCCCAGCCCACCAGCATCCAGAAGTCCTCTTCCATCCGTCCTCCGAAGGTCTGACAGTGGCTGATACAGCTCACTGCACCAAAAAAACTGCATAAAAGAACAAGCGAAAAGATGATTTTCATTCTAAAAATGCAAATCACTTCTGAACTGGAATCCTCTGAATAAGCAGACACAGTTACTACCAAACTAAGGGTTTCACCTAGACTTGCAATACTACAGCTTGACATTACACAGCTTTCTCCATTGTTTTGTTTCAACTGGACCAACAAAGACTGAACAAAAGGAGATGAGAGGTTTAAATTCACAGTGTATAATTATAAACAAAAACCTGCAAACTTTACAGTTTTCAGAATTGTGAATGTGACTAGCATTCTATTTATCTATTTTATATTTGATCTATCTATCTATCTGTCTATCTGTTTGTACGTGTTTTCTGTATGGATTTATTCTAAATTATGTTGTTTCAGAATAAAATGCTACTTTTTACCTTTTTTAATTAACATGCTTAAAATTAAATGAAATGGACTTGAGAGAAAGGGCTCAAAACAAATTTATTTAATTAAACGTACTTGATTAAATAAAAAAAAGTAGAATTTAAAAAGTACAATTTATTTTATAAACTTTATGTAGTAATTATCAGTAAATTATAATTATAGTAAAAAAGTGAATTGCAGGAGAATAATAATAATTATTATTATTATTATTATTTATTATGATTATTATTCAATTATTATTTTTACTGTTATTCTATTATTATTTATATTATTAACAATAATAATTGTAAACAATACTACAATAACTAAAATGTAAGTGTTTTTGTATTTCATTTTTAAGGGCAGGGATGGTGTGAACACAAAAAGTCCTGGGGTTCTTTGCTAATTGGTTAATTTTGTGTCCATCCAAAGAGGTTTGGGTTGTTTTCATTAAACAAGAATTCAGGCAAAAAAAGAAAAACACTAAGAATATGAATTTGCATCCATATGAGCCACCATTCGCATTCATTATTTACATAGTTCCCGCCAAGTCTATAGTACATTCGAAAATGACCCCAGCCGTCTGCAATCCTGTCACGCTCTGCATTTCTTCAGCAGCTTGTTTAGAGTGTTGTACATGACATCATATTAATCAGAAAGCTAAAAATCACACCAGCTATTGGGTTCTATTACATGAGCTGAGATAGCACATTTCCAATATGTGCAGAAATATTCTCCGAGATGCCATATGCATTGAGAGACCGTCCTTATTGGTGCAGAGATGGAAGTTGACAGCGGTAAATTGGTAATCAGCTTCCTGGATATTGAAAAATTTCTCATTTATCAGGTGGCAATAGTGGAAATCTTTTGGCTGCATGTTTGTTAGTGTGTCCCGACCGAGAGTATGCGATGCTGTTTGAGGGGATATTGTATTATCCTGATAAGGTCTTTCTTCACACGCTTTGGGTTTTTACAATGGCTGTGAAAGTATTGATTTTTACAATACGTAATATGGAAGGAGATCTTTATCAGTGTAAAAATCCCAAACATAAACATACAAGATGGCACATTAAGACAAATGTGGAAATGTTTTTGTAGCTAATGTATGCATTGTCTATGAAATAAAAGCTGACACATTTTGGGCTGCCAAGATGAGGGATTAAGAAAAATATTGAAAAATTAAAGCTGCAAGCAGCGATGAACGGGCCCTCGCACCCGGGCTCACCGCCATCGTGTGGCTTTAGTAAAAAGGTGAACGTTGAGAAATATGCATTTAATGTCCTAAATATAAGTTGAATATATCAAAGTATATCCCATATATGTGCCAATCTTCCTGTTGCCAGCAGGTGGCGCTATCATTATAATGGAATATTGGCCTTCAGATGTGTTCAGGCCAGGACTTTTATCAAACATGTGAAGTTTGGGGAAGATTGAACATTTTATGCTTGAGTTACAACAACTTCTCTTGCTGTGGCAAGACATCAAATTTTGTCATGGCGCCATGGAAACACCCTTTAACAAAAACTCAAGATCTCCAAAAGTTAACATTGCACAGGCGTTTAGATTAGACTGACCACAAAATATATGTTAATCTAAAAAAAATTATAGGAGTAGTTTGTCGCAGCCTAAAACATGTCACTTCCTGTTGCCAGCAGGTGGCGCTATTACTATAACTGAATATGTGCATGTAGATCTGTTAAGGGCAGAAGTCTTAACTAACATGTGAAGTTTGGCGCAGATTGGACATTGTATGTCTGAGTTACAGCAACTTCCTTTTCATCGCAATATATCAAAATTTGTCAGGCCGCCATGGACACGTCCTTTAACGAAACCTCAAGATCATTGCAATTTAACAATGCAAAGGCCTTTAGATTACACTGACCAAGTTTGGTGAAGATCTGAATAAATCTCTAGGAGGAGTTAGTTAAAGTACAACCCCTGAAAATGGCAAAAACAACACCAATTTTGCAGAGAAAATTCTAAATAACTGACTTCCTGTTGGGATTCGGATTTCGTACCAAGAGACTTTTTTGTAGGTATTGGTGTGTTACATGTGTGTACCGATTTTTGTACATGTACGTGAAACATAGCTCGAGGCACACTCCGTTGAAAGTGCATATGCACTCCGTTGAAAGTGTATAGGTGGCGCTATCGAGCCATTTTGCCACACCCAATGGAATATTTGCCTTCATATGTGTTCAGGCCAGGACCCTTATCACACACGTGAAGTTTGGGGAAGATCGGACATTTTATGCCTGAGTTATAACATCTTTTATTCCCATGGCGAGACATCGAACTTCGTCACGGCGCCATGGACACGCCTTTTAACAAAAACTCAAGATCTTCACAACTAAACATCACACAGGTCTTTAGATTAGACTGACCACAAAAAAGACATTGATGTCATAAAATTTCTAGGAGTAGTTTGTCGCAGTGTAAAATATGTAACTTCCTGTTGCCAATAGGTGGCGCTATGACTATAACTGAATATTGGCATGTAGATCTGTTCAGGTCAAGAGTCTTATCCAACATGTGAAGTTTGGGGCAGATTGGACATTGTATGTCTGAGTTACAGCAACTTCCTTTTTCATGGCGAAACATCAAAATTTGTCAGGCCGCCATGGACCCGCCCTTTAACGAAACCTCAAGTCCTTCGCAATTTATTATCGCAAAGGGCTTTAGATTACACTGACCAAGTTTGGTGTTGATCTGAATAAATCTCTAGCAGGAGTTCGTTAAAGTACAACCCCTGAAAATGGCAAAAACAACACCAATTTTGAAGGGAAAATTCAAAATAACCGACTTCCTGTTGGGATCCGGATTTCGTACCAAGAGACTTTTTTGTAGGTATTGGAGTGTTACATGTGTGTACCAATTTTTGTACATGTATGTGAAACATAGCTCGAGGCGCACTCCGTTGAAAGTGTATAGGTGGCGCTATAGAGCCATTCTGCCACACCTGGTGGAATATTGGCCTGAAGATCTGTTCAGGCCAGGACTCTTATCACACATGTGAAGTTTGGGGAAGATCGGACATCTTATGCCTGAGTTATAACATCTTTTATTCGCATGGCGAGACATTGAACTTCGTCGCGGCGCCATGAACAAGCCTTTTAACGAAAACTCAAGATCTTCACAACTGGACATCGTACAGGCCTTTAGATTAGACTGACCACAAAAAAGACATTGATGTCATAAAATTTCTAGGAGTAGTTCGTTGCAGCGTAAAATATGTCACTTCCTGTTGCCAATAGGTGGCGCTATGACTATAACTGAATATGGGCATGTCAGTCTGTTCAGGTTCGGAGTCTCCTCAAACATGTGAAGTTTGGGGCAGATTGGTCATTGTATGTGTGAGTTATAGCAACTTCATTTTTCATGGCGAATCATCGAAATTCGCCAGGCCGCCACGGACACGCCCTTCAACGAAAAGTCAGGATCTTCGCAATTTAACATCGCAAAGGCCTTTAGATTAGGCATACCAAATTTGGTGTTGATTTGAAGAACTCTCTAGGAGGAGTTCGTTAAAATACAACACATGGAAATGACCAAAATTACACAAAATATGCTCATAATATTAAAAATAACCGACTTCCTGTTGGGTTTAGAATTTCGCTTCAAGAGTCTTTTTTGTAGGTATTGGTGTGTTACATATGTGTGCCAATTTTCGTGCATGTACGTGAAACATAGCTGGAAGGCTGTTGATTTTCTTGGTATAGGTGGCGCTGTCGAGCCATTTTGCCACACCCTCTTCTGAATCCTATATCAGACGAAAATTTTCACCAGGTTTGACGAGTGTGCAAAGTTTCATGACTTTTTGAGCATGTTAAAGCCCTCAAAAATGCGATTCATTCGGGAGAAGAAGAAGAAGAAGAATAATAATAATAAAAAACAAAGCAGATACAAGAGGGTCCTCGCACCTCGGTGCTCGGGCCCTAAATATGATATATTTGGGGTGGGGGGGGGGGTATAAAGGACGACAGAAAGGAAATCAACTTCCTCGGCTGTGGCCATATGTTACCAAGGTGATGTTCCATGAAATCGATCCCAGTCTTAATATCTGCCAGCACTTGGGCTTCCAGAGTCTTAGCTGGCTCTTTGCATGCTGATCTGGGCTTGGCTGGAAAACTGTGAGTAGGTGTTACAGGCTACTGTGAAAAGAAAATATCCATCTGTGTTTTTTCATCCTCATTTTAAGTCATGTTAGATGTACTGATATCTCGCTTCGAACATCTTCTGAAGATCCCTTTTATATGAATTTGGAATAAGTTTCTCAAGCAGTTTTGTTGCAAGGATCATCCGTCATACTTTATATATCAATGCATAGACACAGAGATAGTCGGAGTAATTTCCTGCCTCAGCATTCAAAAACACCCTTGCCAAGTCAAAAAAAAAAAAAAAAAAAAAAAAAACGTTTTTTTTTTTTTGGTATAAATCTTAAATAGTATCACTTTTACGGTAACAACTGCAAACTTTACCAGAAAAAAAAGAAAGCATTAATTCTGGGGCCCTATTTATGACGTACAGAATCATGTGTATTAATGCTTTTTCTCTAGTGAATACACTGAGTCTTTTTTTTTTAAACCAGATTTCTTGTTAAAAGAAACCAATCTGAACCTCCTTTGATGGATCCAAAATTAACCGAGAAACAAAGAACACCATTGATTTTCCAATCATATACATCCCTGCCCATAAAAATGGATCTGGTTTTGAGTTAAGTTGGTATTAGTTGTTAATAAGTTGATATAAGTGTTAAGTTGTAGTGTTTTTATTATTGTTGTTGTTGTTATAATTTTTATTATTTTTAAAATATTTTACTAAATACTAATTTTTTTATCATTTTAATCTTTTTAATAATAATAATAATAATAATGTATTTAAGATTTATGACTATATTATAATCATTATTTTTATTAATCATGAAGGGCTCAGTCAATATTATGTAAATAAATAAATAAATAAATAAATAGTTGTTGTTTGAGAGAGTTTGAAAGTCAAGAAAAAATAAATATACATATAAGAAAAAATTATTAATAATTGTATTATTATTAAACACTGAATTTCTGAGTGTAGGTTTTTTTAAAAACCTGTCCTTCCTTATAAATATAAAATGCACCACATCTTGTTGCATGTCATCATTACCTCTGCAGGGTAACCTATAACATCCAAAAACATTCAAATTTATGCAAATGTACGAATGAAGTGAACTTTGAGGGTTCTGCATCCACAATGGCATTTAACACAAACCCCCGCACTTTCTCTCGGAATGATCAAAACGGTCAGTTGGATTACACACCCTCAGGAAGTTACAGCGCCTCATTCCTTTATATTGCACCGCTCTCAGAGTTTATCAGATTCAGCAGATATCCGACAGTACATCTCATCACAATGCTAATACAAGGAGCTTTTCGACGCGAGTCTGTAGGAGGCATGAGAGACGCTGTTGGGGAGAGCCAGGGCCTGGAGACATGCAGCCAGACAGAGCAGGAAACAGCGGGAAGGAAACAGCAGGCAAAAAAAGGCCTTTTGTCCCCGTCCCCCTATTAATCTGAAGACTGTAGAGAAATCCCAAAGGGTTTAAATGTGTTACTCCTAAAGCTTTTTTGCTCTTGCCAGTCTGGATGCAAATTAAAAGATGGGGAGGGGGGAATAGTGAACAGAGAGAGGGACTGTTAATTGCTCGCCAATCGATAATTCTATAATTACTTTGTGACAAATGGCTGGCTTGCAGTGCTGGAACTTGCGAGGAAAGGGAGGGTTCAGGTGTCGTGGGGATGTGTAGAGGGGGTTGGGTACGACCAGGAACGGAAATATTTGCTTTTGTGCCTGCAAGCGCCGTCACTCTGGGCATTGTGACATGGAATTTGTGTCAGGTTTAAGCAAGAAGCGAAAGTCTCCAGGGAGCTTCTGTCTGGGGCTTCAGTGAGAGTGAAAAAGGAGAGAACGGCAGCAGGCCTGCATCCCTGATGTAATCACAGGTTAAAATTCATTCACAATGAGATCCGAGGTGGATTTGAAAGGAATACGCAAAATTGTAAACTGTGTCATCACTTACTCACCCACATGACGCTCCAAACCTGTATGACTTTTTCAAAGAGCTTTACTGCGCTTCTCTGTGCAATTAGTCTCCACTGGAGCGGAGGCTCGTACACTTCAAAGACCCTGCAGAAGCACTATAGAGAAGGATCATAAAACTGGTCCACAAGACACAAACCCTATATATCCCTGTAGGTCTTCTGAAGTCATATGAACAATCTGAAAAAGAACCAACATGAGATTTCGATAGAAATGCTGAAAAATTATAATTGAAAAAAATATATATATATATTAAAATAAAATGCATACATACGTCTACAGGTTTGTTATTTTTATTTATTTATTTTTTGCTTTAGTATATTAAGCTGAACTAAATTAAAATGAGAAATGTTGCCTTGACATAAAAAGTTTACATTTCAGTTTACATTTAATTTTATTTCAAGTAACCACATTTTTCTTTTTTATGGTTTTAATTTTAATTTCAGTTTTAGTTAACTATAATAACCCCTGATATGTTGTTATTTAAATGTGTTTATATTTCTTAAAAATTCATATTTAGATCATCTGGTTCTCCAAAAGATAAAGACTATATATGATTTAAAAAAGTATTTTGTGAACCTTTAGGAGTAAAACAGCATATAATATAGATTATATATAGTTCGTTTTTTTAATTTATTGAGTCTTAAAAAGTGATTAATTCTTCCAATGGAAAAGATTATATTGCAAAACATTTTTTTTAGAAACTCAGTTGGTCCTTCATAAATTACTTGTATAATTTAATATTTAAAGATTTAAATGTATTGTTTTTATTTACTTTTATATATATATATATATATATATATATATATATATATATATATATATATATATATATATATATATATATATATATATATATATAAAAGTAAAATATCTAAATCTGGAGGGGATAATTGTGCAGTTTTATTTTAAATCCAGGGCCTATATTTCCGTGGCAAATCACCTTTGTTTGTCTTTGACACCAACTTCATTTTATTGCTTGTCACTATTAACCTTGAATTAATTAAGATTTATTTACCTTCCCTTCAAACTGGACACTGACCTTTGCCCATTGTTACCAAACCCGTGTGGATTTTTGTCTGCCTTTTTCCTTTCAAGGTTACATTTGCATTATAACAGCATAGAAACTGAATATTTTCAATACGAAACCATTTAACTGAACGCAAACCTTTTCAAGGCACTGATTTGCATTCCTTCAGCTGACTCTTATGCATCTCTTATGTTTCTCAGCAGGTGAAAAAGCTTTTTGTGCCTAAAATCATCTCGATTTCAGAGTCGCTGGTGGACAATTCTTTTCAAAGAGCCTGAAAACAAGGAAAGACGTCAAATGTATGAAGCCAGCGTGAGCCAATTGATCCTGGGCTTCTAAAGACTGTTCCGATGCCCCCCGTCCTCACAGAGCTGTTTTATTTAGCACCACTGCCGAGTCTGTGTGTTTGCGCTTAAGTATCACAGGGAACTAATGAAGTGCGGTGGGAGGCAGCCGCATACACTGTGGCATAATAAAGCCAGGCATGGACCACCGATCTCCTGACTGCCAGAGAGCTGCAGGAAAGGGGGGCACTGCTTGTCATTTAGCGCAAACCCTTTGTGGAATATATTAGCCATATTCTTACAGCTCAGACAGCAACATAAACCTCCCACGGATTCGGAGGCAGTGACTGTACATTTTGAGGCACTGAATGTTTTTTGTACCAATTAATCATATATAATGTGTGGATATGTTAGTATGTTGTGTATGGAATAGTATTTTAAAGGAATGGCTCACCCAAAAATAAAAATTTGCCATGAATATACTCACCCTAAGGCCATCTAACAAGTAGATGAGTTTGTTTCTTCATTGGACCAGATTTGGAGAAATTTTGTATTACATCACTTGCTCACCAATGGATCCTCTGGAGTGAATGGGTGCCGTTAGAGTCCAAACAGCTGATAAAAACATCACAATACTGCACAAGTAATCCACACCACGCCAGTCCATCTTGTGAAGTGGAAAGCTGCATGTTTGTAATTGTTTTTTTTTTTGTTTTTTTTTTTTTTAACTCATCTTGTCTGAATCAGAAGAGAAATATGCACAAATCAAGCACCAGCCAGAAGTGCCTGTTTTCCACTAGTCTGATAACTTTCAGATCGTTAAAATAGGGCCCAATGTGTTACTTGCATTTCCTTGTAATTATTTGTGAAATTTACTAGCCATTTCTAAGGGAAACTTTTTCAAAGTAATTCCACCACCGCTGTATGATGGCCAAAAACTGAAACAGAGGAGCTGCAGTATTAATAGAAAAGTTTACAGCAGTCATTTCAAAGCCTTAAGGACGTGGAAATGTTGAAATGAAGGAAGAAACAGTATTGGAAAACTGAACGAGGTTATTTGAGGCCAGTAGGTTGTGTGCTTAGTGTAGCAATGATCAAAGACCCTCTACCAGTGATTCCAGTGACTGAAATCTTCTCACAAAACAAAGAGGCCAGCTCTTGATGGATACTGATTAGTGTGAGCGTAAACACCTCCACACTCCTGGCATGATCCCTTTGTATCAAACCCAAGATGGAATGATTTTCCCCAATTTTTCGCCACTCCTTTGATCCTAAATTGCGCCACCTTTGGTTCTTCAGGTCCGATTACTGGACATTATTTTATCTCGCCTGTCATGGCTCCTTTGAAACGTCTTGGTTTGTGTGACATCCTTAGAACTCTAACTCACTTCCTCTGGGAAACCTCTTGAGCTGCTGCGTGCATCTGCACATGCATTTTTCTAGCTTCTTTTTTCACATACCACTGTAAGTTTTTCCTTGTCAAGGTTACTCTTGAATTAATTGGTTCTGGCTCAACTTGTTAAAGAGAGTGAGCTGATAAAGTAGTGATTTTGTTTCTTGCTGAACAAGAGATTAAACGTCCTTACAAGTTCCTTGTCTGCCTGAATTAATTACTGCATTTCCATTAGAATACAGTGTATGAGAACTGCAGCTAAACACTAAATCAAGAAGTGGATTTGCACTGCTTAATATGTTTGTGGACAAAAATACTGAAATTGTTTTACTTCTATCTGAAACACGAATATTTTATAACCCTATAATGTAAATGTCTTAACTGTCCCTTCTGATCAATGTAATGCATCCTTGCTGAATAGAAGGAAATTTCTTATTCATTTCTTGAAAAGAAAAGAACACTGATTGAACGTTCTGCATAAAATTTTGTATTGTATTTTATTTTATTCTGATTTTGATATTTCCTGAAATATTAAAGCTGTTTATTTTCCAGATTTTCAGTGCAGTCTCAGACTTCTGGACACCACTTTATACAGTCTTACTGCTCATTTCAAAGAACTTACTTCGGTTCCGAGCATCAATCATTGACCTTTACACTGTATAGGTCAATATTCCCTGCACAGCTTAACAAGTGCCTGCAGATGACCTAGCTCATTAATGTCAATAGTCTATTCGCCTTCTTCCTGGAAAACATAATGAAAAGCAAACGATGTCTTTTACAAATAACATCTGCCTCAGAACGTACTCAAAGACCTTATAATCATGCAGCGAAAACGTACTGCGCAACCGCAAACCCAACAACCTCAGCAGCACTGACTGTACATGCAGTATATTTAGAATGTATGCAAATCAACCTTATCTTCCCCTACCTGGTGTCTTTTCTCTCGCTCTCTAAATGTAACATACAGATCGGAGTTTCCTATGAAGTTTTAATTGGAGCCCCAAAAGCTTCTTAGTTCCCTTGCAGAGTCGTTCCGCAATACATCTATGGTGCAACTAATTACTTTTCCGAGCCGGCATAATCCCCAAGACAGATTCTCACGCATTTTGAAAGATATTTATGACCTTTTTGAACACAAAGTGTTAGGTCACAGTGCCACGGACAGGTATCATCTAAATATTCAACACCCTGGAATTAATTGAGGAAGAAAGTACGTTTTTTAGGAAGGCTTGCGAAAGTCGACGGCAACACCCGGCATCTCTCAACAGAGCGGTCCTTTGTGCTCTAATTTCCATTTCCTCATTTATCTTTCGGATACATCTTGTAGACTGACATGACATTAATGAGCAAAAAATACTCTAAAACTAATTTGAGCCTCAAAGTTATGGGGGGTTTTATGCTAGATTTAGATAATGATGGAAAACCGGTTTTGAGTGGCACATCAAACTTCCCCTGGCTCATTTGTGCTCAGATCAGCACAGAACTCTCATTAAATGGCTTGCGTGCTGCAGACCGGAGTCTTTCATTGGCACGGGCGACCAGCAGACAGCCTGGAAAATAGCAGCTCAGAAACTGAGCGAGTGTCGAAATCTGGCAATACTTACTGTCTGAGTCACTCTCTTTAACTCTGGAGATGATATGCTTTGCTCTGACACAAATAATGTGGCTGGATCCACGATGGCGTGAATAAAGAAACCCTCTTATTGAGGTTTCAATTCATTTACAAAGTCGAATTTGAATTTTCTGCTCACCCTGAAACGACGACATCAAACATGGCCAGTTAATGTGGACCAGAGCCACTGCAAAGTACCTCATCAGCTTCTGATGAAAGTAAGCAGTCATTTAACAGACAAGGACAATCCCGCCGGATCGTTCCAAGCTGAGCTCGAACCTGCAATGCTGATTTGCTGCTGGCACCACAAAGATGCAAACAGTCCCAGACTCTTCAGATGACTTGTGATATGAAAGATGAACAGCATACATTAGACATACTGTAGATTGGAGTCAGGGATTTTGTTTTTTTAAAGGAAAAGACTGGAGGAAAAGACTGCTTTTGCTATCACAGAAATAAATTACATTTTAAAACATAATAAAATAGTAAACAGTTTTTTTTAATAGTACAAACAAATGCAGGTAAAAAACATTATTAAAAGCGTTATTTATAAAAAAAAAAATTAAAAACATTAAAATCTCATAAAAGAAATAGATCTCATCTTAAAAAATAAAAAATCTAATTGACCAGAAACCTCTGAATAGGTGTTTACAATTCAAAAAGTACATTTCATGTAGTTAAGTGGATAATTCATTTAAAGGATTTAGGATTGTCTTCGTTTACCCACATGTTACTGGAACCAGGGTTATAATAGTGAACTAAAACTGATTTAAAATAAAATACACGTGAACTGAAATTAAATTATTATATTATATATACACATCTAAAAAAAATTTGAATATCGTGAAAAAGTTTACTTTTTTCTGTAACATTTCAAAAAGTGAAACTTTCATATATTCTAGATTCATTACATGTAAAATAAAACATTGAAAAAAAAATAGTTTTAACTTGAATGATTAGAGCTTACAGCGCATGGAAGTGAGCTCAAAACAGCTATAATAGAACACAAAACACTAGCAATAGGCATGTTGTTTGTAAACGTTTCATTTTATTTTTTGAATGCCTGTCAATGGGGAATAATGCTGCTCCCAGATGGTGTAGGTACAGGTTTAACCAGCAAGAGCCAACTCATCAGTTAAACCTAGACCCCTTGGACCAGTCTTCACAGGGACCACAGGTGGGCAACTTTCAGGAAAGGAGGGTGAGGCGAATTCTGTTCAGAGCAATGTGGCACAACGGGAGAGGAACTGAGCTTGGAGCGGCTCGTTCAATATGTAACGCAGTCATGGGAAGCATAGCGAGCTAAGTCTCTGGGCGCAAGGTGCCATCTCTGAGGGTCCGAAAGCAGATGGATGGGGGGTGGGGGGTGCAGGGAGGCCTGGCAGACAGACAGAGAGCTCAGGCTGTCACACACGCAGAGCTAAGTGACAGCCACCAGCATGCAGGACCAATTGCTACAATATGGCACCTTGGCCCAGGCCATCACGGGCAGCCTGGCAGGCCGTTCATCTCTAAGGAGATGTACGGCGAGACAGAATGGAGCTTTTTTTCTCCAGCTTTCCCTTAATACAACAAATGCCTCATAAATGCAATCCTACTTGGCTTCAAGTTCAACCTCCATTATCAGCTGTACAGATTGACCGCTAGTGTATCCCGCAATCTCCCCCTCTCAATAAGTGGTTTTAATTATATTGAGTGAACAAAAGAAAACTACAACAGATGTTTGTATTGTGCAGCAGGGTGTCTGAATGAGGGTAGGAAATTGAAAGGGGAAAAATCTCACAAAAACAAACACAAATTACATAAAATGTACTCCAAAATAAAATGTTTTGAATTAGCTTAATTCGGTTAGGGGAAATTCTTCAATTAAGTTCAAATACGCTTCTTAATCAACAAAAAAGGAAATTTAGTCTTGTTGTTAGAACTTGGATTTTGGAATGCCAAATATTTAATATATTTTTTAAGCTTTTTATCCAACACTGGCAGCTGACATATGATAAAGAAAACTGAAAGCATGTTTTATTTTAGCAGAACACTATATCAAACTACTTAATGAAAAGGACAGTTGACATTAAAGGGGGGGTGAAATGCTCGTTTTCACTCAATATCCTGTTAATCTTGAGTACCTATAGAGTAGTACTGCATCCTTCATAACTCCAAAAAGACTTTAGTTTTATTATATTCATAAGAGAAAGATAGCCTGTACCGATTTTTCCCGGAAAAAACACGACGTGTGGGCGGAGCTAAAGAATCACGAGCGGCAGTAGGCTTTTGCGTTGAGAGCGTTTGGAAGCTGTGACATTACCGTTAGGAAAAACACATCCAAAACAAACCATGGCTAACAGTCAGATTCAGCGTATATTTATGATCCAGAATCAGATCCAGAGGCTGAAATTTAACAAGAGCAGCATCAGCAATGACGTCTCTATGTGGTATTTACGTCCTTCGGATGAGACGTTAAACCGAGGTCCTGACTCTCTGTGGTCATTAAAAATCCAAGGACATCTTTCGAAAAGAGTAGAGGTGTGACCTCGGCATTCTGGCTAAATTCGCCCATTGGCCTCTGACCATCATGGCCTCCTAACAATCCCCATATCTGCTGATTGGCTTCATCACTCTGTCTCCTCTCCACCAGTATGGTGGGCGTTCTGGCGGACTATGGCTGCCGTCGCATCATCCAGGTGGATGCTGCACACTGGTGGTGGATTAGGAGATACCCCCTGACTATGTAAGCGTTTTGAGTGTCTAGAAAAGCGCTATATAAATGTAAGGAATTATTTATAATTATTGTTACTGAAACTGTATATATTTGCTTAGCGGTTTTGGAAGATGACTAAGTTCCACTTTGTGTCGTCTTTTTGTTTTGTTTTTTTAAGCTGTACATGTGGAAAGTGCAGTTTGATGACAACATTGCATGTTGTTTTCTTGATGTGCTTACGCGCCGATAGCTAAGTTAACAACACAGAGATATTTGAAGCAGTTTACTCACCGAATGCGGTTCCAACACACGATCGTGACCCTTTTTCGTTGGGGCTGCATTATCCTTAAGAAATAAACGATGTGCAAATCTGGCGTCAAACTGGGCCTTGTTTGTAAAACAAGCATCTTCGAAATGCAGGGAACAAACACAAACACTTGCACAACTCCGTTGATGCTCTGTAAAAATAAACTCCATCCACTGGAGTTTTTTTTCGGTAATCTGTGCAGGGTTGTCTTGCCCTGGCAACCAAAAACACACTTCTTTTGTGACATTTCGCGACGCTCTCGCTCTGGTCAGTGAATGTCTGTGCTCTCAGTGCTCTGCTATACGGGAGCGTGCGCTCTTCCGGCAGAAGTTCCTTAGAACCCATATAAGGAAATTCCGCTCCATCTAACGTCACACAGAGCCATACTCGAAAAAAACTTTCCGAAACTTGTGACAAACCGGAAGGAGTATTTTTGTTCACATGTGTGTGTGTGTGTGTGTGTGTGTGTCTGTGTGTATACATATATTAGTAGTAGTAATAGCAGTAATAGTAGTAGTACACACCTACTTTCTAATGATCATCAATACATTTTTTTTCTTATTTGTAACCCATTGGTCATGGCAATGTATATTAAAATACAGTATGTACAAACATCATATTGAGACCAGATGTTTAATGGTTTCTGAGGCATGAAAACTAGCAGGGTGCTATTCTAATGATTAATTGTGGGCAGGTGGGGTCTTAGTGGCACTATGGTGTTGCGTCTGCCTGTTTATTCACCCTCTGCTTTCAACCAACCTCATCCTCTCAAGCACGTCATTCGTTCAATTTACAGCCATCCACAGAGCAGGTATGCTAATGAGCTTTATCCACAGGCTCTTTGGAGGAAACTCCCACATGGTTTCATCCTTAGTTTTAATCCGCCTGACAACTGTCATTCCATCAGCATGCGAATCCCACCCATTGGCGTTTACCTAAAAATAAACAAGGTGGAGAAGGAGGGAGACAATCAGACAGATGGATGGATGATGGCACGTCATACATTATGGGGTGGGCACCACTGTCCTTGCAATAATCAGTCTGCGGACAGGACAACCATGTTCTGACTTAATCAGCATCACATACTGGCAAAGCAGGAAAAGGGGCTACAGTCACAATGTGATCTAGCACTGTCTTACGGTATTATTAGATATAATAATAATAATATAAAAACACATCATCTTAGCCATCAGAACGCCTGAATCATTCATTAAACTCAGAGTGTTTCCAGAGTGCTTATTAAAGCCTCATCAAATTAGCGTATGCCCGCGGAGAGCGCCGTCTCAGCTGAGAGATGCTCACTCAGTATGCAGCGCTGAAGTCATTGCTAAGTCTGTTGCCTTTTATTTCGTGGCTTGCCCATCGATCCCCTGCGCCGCTGAACCTTTGTTTGGCCTGCAAAGCCAGAGACATAAATCAAGGTATGGCTGCAGAAAGTTTCTCCACAGGAAGTGGAAGATGGAGGGAACTGCATGGGCCTGCAGCTACGATAGAAACAAAGCAACCACAAGCCATTCTCTGGAATAATACCGTCAGCTTTTTATAATGAAAAACAAAAGAAGTACTAGGTGCCCTGACAACATCTGGTGAAAGCTGCGGAGTGGTTTTTGCTTTATTGGTTGAATCCAAAAAAACCTGTCAAGAAAAACTCATATTTTAATCCAAATATAATTTTTTTTAATAAAACAACAACTACTACTACTATATAATAATAATAAAAGTTCTAATATCTTTACTGGAATGCAAAAAAAGTTATTTATGTTATACAGTAAAGGTATTTAAACTTCACTGTAGAACTTAAGTACTTAATTACTTGGTTTCAATTTTTTTTTTTTTTTAATAAAAAAAATAGTGAAATATATAGTTGTGAAAACTGAAAAATAATAAAAATAAAAAAAAAACAACTTAATGAATCACTCATAATAAGAATAATAATAAGAATAATTAAAAATACATAAAAAATATGGGATTATTCAAGTTAAAGTCAATTTAATCAACTTTGAACTGTGTTTTGTTTTGTTTTGTGTTTTGTTACCTGGACATGATTTAGTGAGATTCATTCTTGAAAAGTTGCCCAACAAGCTCCTTAAACAAACAATTCAAGTCATAATTTACACACATAATTCACCCTATACTTTCTTCTTAGGGATAAAAGTATAATTCTAAAGAATATGTTTGCCACGCAATGAAAATGAATTCAGAAAATGAGGCAAAATCACCATAAAAGTATCATTAGGTGACCCATACAAGTTACGTGCTATACACCAAGACTGCCGTAGACATATGATTGCTTTCAAGGAGGAATGTACCAAAACTGAAAAACATGACAGGATTTTCATTATTTACCATCCCTTTAAGTGCTTGTGAATTCTGCATTTCCTATTCCAAAACTTCGGACAGCATGATTACAAACAACAACAGCAGCTCCAGTACCCGTTTGCACATTTCCCCAATTTGCATTGTTTCACATGCAAACTAAGGTTTTTATCTCCTGTGCACCATCCGCAACACAATTCACCACTGCTGAAGCTCCATGAGCTATAAAATCACCATTATGGCACAAGTTGAGCTGATAGGAAATTCATTTAAGAAGCACATTAAGTTGGAATGGTATGCATGTGTTCCTCCCCCCGCAACCCCCTTCCTGGTTATCTTCAGCTTTGCTCAGTAGGAAACTCATTAGCTTCTTGTGCTGGGCATGGAAATAAAACTCTGGCACACTTTGTCTCCATTTCTGAGAAAATTAATTAGAGAGAACAGACACCATCGCCGATGTGCCAGCCTCTATTCTGACAGTTGCTCCTTTTTTTCCCAAGTATCATTATTTGCCTCTGCTGTTGTTGCTTTAGAAATGCTCTGTGCGTCTAAGGGATTGCGGTATTGATCCACTCAGACCTGTTAAAAAACTCTGGATTAAATTTGCTTGTCTCTGTGTTTGCCGGTCATGCTTTTAAAAAATACTGTTTACTGTGTGAGGGGAGATGGTATTGAATTTTAGTGTCTTGGTAGTATATTGGCCCATTTACACAACGCGCACGCTCCATCTCTTTAACACAGGCGGGCAGAAAATTACATGGGATATCTTGGATCTCTTGTTTATTTATTTATTTATTTATGGGTGTTAACAGAGAAGCTTGCAATGCTACACAAATTGTGCTACACCTTATCTTTTTGGTCTGTAATATTCCTTACTGGATACACCAACTCTATCTGTGAATGCAATACATGTTTTCCCCCGTATCGCCAAAAACAATCACATTGCCTCCTTCCTCACCGCGCGTGTGTGCACTTGTTAACAGATAAGGCCAAACTCCTTCACCAAAGGACAATCATAAAGAACTAACAGCATTGTCTATGCCTAATAATGCAGACACAGTCAAACTTAGTTTGTATTGCCGATCAGAAGAATATGTTAATAAAAATGACTAAGACATGCTTTTGATTTAAAAAAAAAACAACTAGATATAGCGCAACAGAATGAAACAGAATGTTTTTAAA
>NW_020524154.1:0-36703 GCF_003368295.1 Carassius auratus | reverse complement strand
TTTGAATTAGTTCAATTAAAAGTAGACGCAAGCTTTCTGTAGACATATTTCTCATGTCTCTACGTTAAATATCTGCTTTATAAGTAACTGTAATTAAATTACTTAAAAATGAGCAGTAATCCCTTACTTTACTTTTTCAGTGGATGAGTAATTTAATTACAGTAACTAGTTACATCCAACAATGAGCAGCACAAAATAGTAAAAACATTTTTTTTAAACAAAAATAAATTAAATAAAAAGATAATAATGAGCTTATTAGAATGATTATTGATCAAATACAGAATATGCAGCCTTGGTGAGCATATGAAATAACACCTTGTCAAATTCAAGTGACTTCACTTTTCATTCTGCTATATCTTCTTTTGAGTAGTAGGCAAAATGCGTTTGGACAGACATGAGGGTGAGCAAATGAAGATGATTTTCATATTAATATTCAAGTGAAATATCCCTTTAAATGGGAGACTTGTTAAAAAATCTAGGTCCTTGAAAAGGTCGTGGAGTCTTTTAGTGAATCCTGGATAACAGTCCGTTGATTTCCTCCGACAAGCCTGATGTTTTTGACAGATTTCACTGACACAATTGGTTTTTCCCCCTCTGCAGGTTTGGCACTGACTGAAAGCTGGCAGACGCTGGAACAAACCCGTTGTTTGTCAGAGGTGTCACACGATGAGAGCCCCGCATCCCTGTCCTCTCGCGCTCCTCATTTCCTCTTCAAGCAAAGCTTGTTTAGAGTGGGCGTCGGCCATGTGTGTGCGTGTGTGATAGGGAGCCTGAGGGATGTGAGTCGGCACGGCTCTCAGAGTAATTGAAAATGTGACCTGGAAAATGTTTGCCCAGCAGAGCATGAAAGTTACCTCCGGAGCGCCGGCTGAAACTCACCTGCGGTGCGGACTGGGAGGGCCTGGGAATGCTGGGATATCGGGCTGAGAGCCACTTTATCCCTGCAGAGCCATGCACACCGACGTCTCATGCATTATTCACAGCCTCTAAATAAGCACAGATCAGACCACTAAAACCCAACCTGCTGGCCCTTTCCTGAGGAGTACCTCTCTTACCACTGACCTCTGCAAGGGCATCGCAGATCTGTAAGTGAGCGAGTGTGTGTGTGTTGATGTGTGAAAGAGAAAAAGACAGGAGAGTTTAGATTGATGTTAAAACAAATATAGTGCATTTCATGTACTTTATAATGCGTTGTTTACGGGACTTTTTTGTTGTCTTTTTAGTAAAATGTTTACTATTGCATCTTCTATAGTTTAGCTTGTATAGTTTCTAGTTTAAAAATGATGATTTGGCTGTCAAGATAAATTGATAAAATCCAAATTATTATAAATGCAATTGTGGATAAAATTGATTACAAAATACCTTAAATGTGAATTAAAGAGGGACTTGAGTGCTATCTAGAGAATGGAATATAATAGAAACTTGGTGAGGGGCTTTTTCGACCCTTGGAACTGGTAAGCATTGTGCTAAAAACACTTTCACGAATTCGTCTGCACATTCAGTCTTATTGGATAATGGTAAACGAGCATGGCTTGCTGTTCTTGATGGAGGCTCAAACCCGAGGCTTGGCTTGAGATCCGAGTTCAATGCTCCCATTGTGGTACTACAAAAGAATGAGAATGGCAGAAATAGAGGAGGAGATGGGGAGGTGGAGGGATGCAGGAAGAATGGTCGCTGGGACGGCGCAATGAATGCTGCTTATTTAAGCCCGTAACGATGATTTACAAGACTGAATGATTAGGCTCCTTCCAAACCTAAACTTCATTTTGCAACTACATGGCAATACCCTAACATTATGGCAGTGAGTTTATAAGAGGAATAAGTTCAAGACATCTTCTAAAAGTAGAAGACCAATAGTTTAACCCCATTTTGTGTTTGTCTGACCTTGGACATGATGAAATTTCAGTGGTGAGGTTTTTGTCGAAGTGGAAAGCCAGAACACATCATTAATAGCTTTGGCGCATGAGCAGCTTAATATCTAATTGCCTTGTTTTGGCACGAAAAGAGCATCAGTCTGGCACGTCCGGTGGCATTCTAACCCCACACCTGGTCCACACACACCTATTGATTCGGCTAAAGAAGCAGAACATGGGATTGATCCGTGTGCTCGCTCCCCAACTAGCATGCAAATCAGATCAAATCAGACACCGAGAGATGGAGAGAGAAAATTCTGGCAATCGCCTTCTCTGATCATACAGAATTTTCGGTGAAAATCTAGTTTGGAATGAAATCACGCTCGGAAGCATCAGGCAAATCTGACTACAATTAATGGTGTGGATGAATGCAATCAAAGCATCACCTCTATCTCATATGACCAAGGTCCTCTGGGTCATTTTCATTACCCACTATAATTATTTTCAAGAAATCTAATTAGCAAAAGGGGCTTTTGCCTGTTTTATTGAAAGAGACAAAGCAATGTCAAATCACAAAGATATCCGAGCAGTCATTTGCAGATGGTAGTCGAAAAGGGGGCGGGGCTCCACACTTCAGCAAGCTTTCTGTGTTTGTCGAAATCTCTGTCTTTCCAGTTTCTGTGTTGTTTGAATGTCTTTTTTTCCTGGTGGGGAATGTTTGCAGTCATGTGTATGTAGGAGTGTGAAGCTGAATGCTTTTGAAGCGCTGCCGTCTGTGTTGGATGCAGACTGGCGAGCGTCTTTATTCCCAATCTCACGGCCCGGCAGTCATGTTGAGGGCTCGGTGATGAATTGGATGGCTGCTCTCTCTCCCTGAGTTTCTCTTCTTCTCTCTCCCTCTCTCCTTGTTTCTCACCGTTCCTATCTGTCTCCCTCCCTCTTTTTGTTTCTTTTTTCCCCACTCTTGATCACTGAAGTGGAGGCTCTCTACAGGATGGAAACTGTATCTCTCTCTCTCTCTCTCTCTCTCTCACACACACACACACACACACGCACAGAGATATCATGAATATGTAAGGGGTCCTTGCTGGAGTACATCCTAGTCCATGAGGGAAAGCCAATGCTGTCTTTCCACAGGGCTCTCATGTGGGGGAACGCTGGAGGGAGAAGACAAAGACGGCTGGGCAAAACACAGGGTCTTCACCCCAGTTCTCCAGCCGGGTTGTACAGTGCACAGTTTTACTCCAGATCTGACCCAAGTCTACCTGCTAAACCAACCAGGTTTGATTAGCCAGAACAGACTGGTTTACACTAGGCCTGAAATATTACAATTCACAAGTCAGCTTATTAATTAGTCAATCTGTTTAGCCCAGTCTTCTGAGAAAACTGGTTGCCCAAGGAAGTCTTCACTATGTTCAAGGCACAACATTTGCTATTTACTTAATAATATTGAGTTTCATACACCAAAAAATATTTCAAAATGTATTCAGGGCAAGAAAATACATTTATATTCTTATAGTTTCCTACAAATGGGCTTTATTCATTATTCCTTTTTTTATGTGTTATGGACAACAAATAAACTTTTCTTCAAATGTATCATGTGAATGTATTTTCTTGGATTGCAGATATATGGAGGGCAAAATATATTTGTAAGTGTTTAAAAATATATAATTAAAAACTATATATTTTCACAAACTAAAATATACTAAAAATGGCCAAAAGTAAATTGTTAATATACACATACACACACACATATTATGCAATCAATGACATTTTAACATCTTTTACAGGACATATTTCTTGCTATACATTAAAAGTGTGTAATGTAAATAGCACTGGATTTGCCATTTTGTGATTTTGTTTTCATCTGTTTTTAAAACCAATTTCCAATTTTATATTGGTTGTAGAAACAGATGGTCCTGTCCCAAACTTACAACATCGGCTGGTAAAGATGCTTAAACATCCTGCAGTGTTTTGATGTTTCTGCATTTTTTTGGAGAAATCAACCTGTCAACTTCCAATGAAGTTCTCTCTACATATTAAACTGGGACAGAAAAGGTATTTTAATGAATAATTACACACATCACCTTTAAAGATTCAAATAAATATCCTACAGCATCCATATAGAGTGCATAAGTTGAGCGAACCGTTGCAGCGTTTCAGACATCAGCAGGGCACGACTCATTGGTTTCACTGGTGAGTCGCTATGGATAAAAGCATCTGGCAAATGAATAAATGCAAATAAATTTAAATATAGATGTGCTATGAAATGTCATACATGCCTTGGGAACTTCAGAAACTTCTGCTGATAACTTTAGATGTACTAAATCTTGCAATCACGATTCTGCATCAGAGGTTCTCCATTATGTCTTGACCCCCACAGAGCCTGTCCTCCTTCTCCCTGCAGGAGGCCATTTGCATAGGTCACGATATTTTATAACGAATGTTCTCGTATTGCTAACTCCCTTCATCATTTTCGTGTAGCATGAGTATGAGTCAGCTGAGATTCCAAAAGCAGACTCATTTGCAAGCTTCATATTAATCGCCCTTATTCGCGCACCATTGACCTTCTGTGGTCAGGTGGAGATGAGGGAAAGCAATAATGTTTAGCGGAGGGTAAACCCATAACAGAACCTGATTATGACTTGGAGAAGAACTTGGAGTGGGTCTCTCCATACAGAGACTTGAGAATGAGAAGCGAGACAATTTGCATTCCAATTTTCAGACAAACCTTTGAGACAAAAGAAAATCTCACGTCCGTGATTCATCGTCCCCTCTGACTCTGAGAATGTGTCTGAACTTGGTGACACTACATGGAGCCCAGATCATTTTCTATGTATGCATTGTTTTAGTATAGACTTACTATTTTAAATCATAGATTAACAAAATATTGGTTTGAGCATTGTTGTAGTACACTATTGCCTTATTTGAAGGCTTTATGTAGAAATGCAGCTGTTCATCCAAATATGAATGCTTCCATATCTCATTCATTTGAATGTTTATTGTCATGTTATGACTGAACACATGACATGCAACTGTCAATGATATCATGTTATACAGCCTGACTTGTTGCATTTACAGAAGCCATTGTGAAATGGATGCAGACAGTGGGTTTCTGGGAAAAACAAAAGAAGGAAAGGAAGCTAATGGCTTTTAAACAACATGAGGGTGCGCGAATAATGAGTAAATTGCTATTTATGTCATTAATAGAACAAAAAACTCAAAGGATAATAACCCAGGTTCACAGAAAAATGTTTTCAAGTTTTCAAGTAAAAAACAAAAATCATTCATTTTTAAAATGTAATGCAATTTGTTGTTAAATCTCATTTATAAACTTTTTTTTTTAATAAAGCTGTATTCATAAACTCTTTCTTGAATACAAGGCTGTTGTTTTTTTATGCTAGCACAGCTGGCTTTGTGCAATGATTTTAACTTGCAGTTTATTCTTAAAATAAGTGAACAATTCTGCCAACCAAGTAAGACAAACATGCTTGTATTAAGACTATTATGAAAAGTCTATTTAGCACTATTTTATTTCTTTATTTCTTTGACTAAGTCTTTTTTTAATAACTTCATTAGCTACTTTGGGACCCATAACAGCCCATCACTCTATTAAATGTCACTTTTGTTGAATTAGAGGTTGAATTCCTCTCCTGTCCTCGCAGCTGTACCCCTGTGGAATTCATTTTGGGTTCTTTAGACCAGAACTGAGGCACAATGACAAAGCCAAAGCTAGTGAAACTCCTCAGAGTGGTTCGGCTCACACTCCGCTCTTTAATTA
Organism: Carassius auratus; assembly: GCF_003368295.1. Taxonomy (NCBI): domain Eukaryota; kingdom Metazoa; phylum Chordata; class Actinopteri; order Cypriniformes; family Cyprinidae; genus Carassius; species Carassius auratus. The sequence continues at coordinate 31,069 of NW_020524154.1, read as the reverse complement.
GTGCATTAGCATCTCATTTTCATTAAGGTGATGTATGCCTCACTGAACGACTGCCGAGAGGTGGGCGTGGGGTGTAGTGCCTATGCATTTTTAGTGGTGTTTAGCCCCTTGACTCGCCACCTGGCCCATCAATCACGAGAGCGGGGGCCGGCTTTACATGGCCTGCCTCCGATCTTCATCATAGCAGCGTGGAGCAGTAAAATCTACATCATCATTACTGTAAGCCTTTACCATTAAAATCCCTGCCTCATCTGGGCCAGCCTGTGTTTGAACTGCATTTAAAGGAATAGTTCACTCAAAAATACAGTTTTAAACATCTGTGAACTTGAAATACAGTATACAAATGATTTTGAAACAAAATGATGATACTTGTATGCTTCCCAATTAATTGTAATTGCATCATAAAGAATGACCGCACCATCTCTTGACCTTTGGAGAGAGAGAAAAAAAAAAGTCATACAGGTTTCAGGAGACACGAGTGTGGACAGATCATTTTTGTGAACTGTCTTTTTAAGAATAAAAAAAGTGTGTGAAATGTTCGCAGTTTTAGACTGAAAGACCAAGTTTAATGGTGCTTCAAAGAAATAATCTGTTAAAGCGTCAGATTAAACAGTTTTTCAATTATCAGGTAGTGTGGAACTGATTATCTGCAGTCTGATCTGATTATAAAAAAAAAAAAAAAAACATTTAAGTTTAAAATTAGCTTTCCGTTAAAGCCACTCGGTGGCGGGGAGAGTGTCAGAAGGACTCCCCAAATGATACAGTAACGCGTCTTTGTGAAATGATGTGAATTTAATTAAAAGATAATGTTGTCTTTCTTTTTCTTTTTTTTGCAAGATACTGGACCTCCTACCTCTTTCCCCTTTGGAATCACTTTGTGTAATTATACTGTGTGGGAGGCGGTAATAGGCTGTCAAGGGCTAAATATTTGGCATATAGAAGGACCTGGGTTGAGCACAGTTGCACAGGTCTGTATGCTGCATCTATAGTGTCATCAGTGCTCTGCTGCACTGATAAACTGAATTGAAAACATCTTTAATTCTAATGACATTCTAATGTTAATGGAGTCTTAGCCACACACATACACACAAACACATATCATTGTATTTTTTAGGTCATATATGCACACATACCATTCAAAGTTCTGGGGTCTGTGAGTTAATTTAATGTTTTTGAAAATGTTTCTAATATATATATATATTTCTCTTTCTATTTTTATTTTACATGCTAATTTATTACTGGCAAAGCTGAATTTTCAGCTTACATTATTAATTTTGAAAACAATTGTGGTAATGTTTTTGTGGAAATCATGATACATTTATTTTTACTCAAGATTCTTAGATGAATTGAAACTATAGAAACTGTTTCAGCCATGGAAAAAGAAAAAAAAAGATAATTGTTACTTATCTTACAATTCTGAGTACATACACACTCGCACAGTCACACACAAAAGAGGAAAAACAGTTACAATCATCTACAGTATGAAAATGTCTATTCTGTAGCAGAAAAAAAAACTGAATTACGAGATTTCACAGAATTACAGGTTTACTGTATACTGTATCTCACAATTCTTAATTCTAAGAAAAGGAAATTGACTGAAGTGACTGAAAAGTAAATTTTTATTTATTTATTTATTTAAAGGGGTGGTTGATTGCTGTAATGTTGCTGTTTAAGCATAAACAATATCTGCAAAGTTGCGGCTCTGAAAGTTCAATGCAATCTTTTAAATTCTGGCAGTTTAATTCAAAAATGGCTCATAGGGACTACAACAAGTTACTTGTTACTACGCTGAGGTGAGGGTGGGACAATCACAATACACTGGGACAGCTTACCAATCTGAGCCCATCACGTATTTCTGAGGGAGGGGCTTCTTAAAACCAGGAAATGATCAGTGTGTTTATAGGAGAAGGTACTTACTTTATGAAGCATTGACACGTTAGACTGCACCCCATAAACACAGTCAAGCCTAGAAAAAAAGCAGTCAACCACCCCTCGAAAATCTGTTGCGAAAATAAGTTTTCATTTCAAAAGAACTGCATTTATTTAAAATATATTTTTTAATTTTCTCACATTTTAACATTGTGAAAAATTTTATCCCATTTTTATTTAATGCATGCTTCATCAAAATACATTTCTTAAAAAATGCCAATATTTACAAAAATCATGCTGACCCAATATTAAACTGATTTAATGAATTAAAACAAATGAATAATTTGCCACAAAATCTTCTGTGAACATTTTTGAGCGAAGAAAGCTGCATAACGCCATCATACTCTCAAGTGGCAAGACAAGGAGGGATCACAAAACAATGACACAGTATAGGAAAATTTATGAGTGAATAAAGGTCACAAAAATTTTTTGCATATTCACAATGTTTCTTAATTTTATACTGACAGCACAATCCTCACAATTATATATCATGAATATTCAATCCATCACCCAACCCTGGTTGGCTAAAAGTCATAACGTACCTCACACAGAGAATCTCAAACTCTTTTAATGAATATGGTTTTAGCATAGAAAATATTGTTGGATTTAATAGAATTCCATGACGGCGCACCGGTTATCTGCTTCACAGCAGATGCAGCACCACCAGGACACTTGATGAACACTTGAAAGGGAAGCCGGCCTCAGAAGTGGGTTCTGCTAGCGCCTCTGACGGATGACTTCAAAGACACCGCTATACAACATGACAGGCCGCGGACACCGAGCCCTTTGAGTCCAATTCCAGTTTAGAGAGAAATTTACTGTCTATTTCCAAATTATTTTTTTATCTTCTGAGATTTGCTTTTACTGTACATCTGTGCTGCTGTTGCCTGGAACGGCTGATGTGTTTATACCGAGGCTGATTTTTATGCTATTTTGGCAGCTGTGGATATCAAGCGCTTTGATTTCAGGGGAGTTCTAAAGGAATACCGACCATAAGCCCTGAAGGTAGAAGTTGTTTATTTGCTCAGATATATATTAATCTAATCAACTTGCCTCCTGTGCAGCCAGCGCAGAATTCAGATTGGCTGCATGGACGGAGAGGCTGTATTTTTGCTAAAATAAAATGAAATAAATCAGACGGCTACCAGCTGAGCTATTTAAATTCAATAGCGAGATTTATGTCTGCAGTAGAGATGAGTTTGATTGTATATTGTTGGGCTTATGAAGACCTTTCAAGGACAGCGGAAGGCATAATTTACGCCAAATAAAACAAAGGCTGTATTTGAAATATAGGTGCAGAACTGGAGATGCTCTTTGCTTGTTTAGTGAAAGTTTCTGAAAAGAATACAAATAAAAAATACAAATCTATCTGTCTATCCATTCATCCTTCAACTTTTTAATTTTATTGTTCTATTTATCTATTGTTCTCTCTGTTGTTCTGTCTGTCTCTGTCCTCCCTCTATCTGTCGTCTGTCTATCGTTTGTTCTGTTGTTCCATCCATCCAACCATATTTCCATTGTTTGTCGTTCTACCCTTTTGTCATCCATCCCTCTGTCCATCCGACTGTCCGTCTCTCCATCCATCCATCCATCCATCCATCCATCCATCCATCCATCCATCCATCCATCAGTTCATCCATCTAACTGTCCATCCATCCATCCAACTGTCCATCCATTCATCCATTCATCCATCCGTACAGCCATCCATCCCTCCGTCCCTACATCCTTCATCCATCCATCCATCAGTCCAATTCGTCCGTCCGTCCATCCATCCATCCATCAGTCCATCCATCCAACTGTCCATCCATTCGTCCATCCGTACATCCATCCATCCATCCATCCATCCATCCGTACATCCATCTGTCCATCCGTCCGTCCGTCCATCCATCTATCATCTGTTGTACTATTGTTATATCTATCCATCCATCCATCCATCCATCATCTGTTGTTCTTTTGTTATATCTGTCCATTCATCCATTTGTTCTATTGTTCTATCTATCCTTTTTTTTCTGTATCAGTTCAGGTCTTTTTTTGCAGTGGAACAAAGGCCTGAAACGCTTTCTTTTGAGACTGGAAAGTTTTTTGGCTGAGTCATCCAACTTGTCCTGGGGAAGTAAGTCAGAGAATTCTTTGTTTTGCATTAGTGTGGATGGGATACATGGATACACGTGTACATATCTGTGTGTCTGTCAAATATGACTTATTAAAATGAAATTACTCAGCTCTCTGACCCATGGCAAATAGCACAAGCTGCAATTTGTCTAACAGTTGAGCTGTGAACAAAATCTGATTGGCAATAATTTAGCTTTACCTTTGCTATACCCTGTGCCGCCCCATCCCCCAGCGCCTGTGCCATCCGAGTGCGTGTGAGTGTGTGTTTGCGCTCACATGGAGGAGAAACATGGCAGATAGGAGCTGGGGGTCACTGAGCCAAGCTGTGTGATGATGGCAAGTCTCCGGGGGCTGATGGGAAATGTAAATGCTGACGGCTCTTCTCAGATGAAGGCTAGGAGAGGAGGAGGCTGAAGAGGAAGGTGGTGATGAAGGATGTTTGTGTGTGTGTGTGGGTGGGTGGGTGGGGTGGTGGTAGTGTTCATCGAGGCACAACAATTCCACAGGGCTGTGTTTTCACTGTGTTGACAGCCACCTGCCATCCAGTCTCTGTTTCTCTCTATCTCACACACACTTACAAACACTAATCTCAGATTGCTGTGGTTTGGAGAAAGTTGCTGATAGATGTTAGTGCTTAGTTTGAAACAAATTTTAGACAAACATTTAAACAGGTTAAAGGGGTTTAGGAAAGTGACAAAGCATGGATGGGACTATTTTGTTCTGAATATTTCACATATAATTGTGATTTCAATTTAGTAATTTTACACATTAGAATGTGCAGTTCATCTAATCCGAAAAAAAGATGATCAAATCAAAATTTAGAGTTTGAATCTGTTTTATATCTATTTTGTGTCTATTAATGTGATATATGTTGATGTTTTTCAAAGGGATAAATTTATTTACTCATACGTAGTAATAATAATATTTTATTTAATAATATATATTTATAATAATAATAATAATAATAATAAATCCATCATTATCATGCACTAACCATTAAAATTGTTTTAACTTACATTAAAACTGTTTTAACTTACAACAATACATTTACACATTAGTGTGTGATGTTAATATATATATATATATAACATAACATCCGCTTTTATTAAAACATTTTTATTAATGCATGTATTATCTATTAGTTAATGCACTGTGAACTAACATGAGCATTTTTATTAACTAACATTAACAAAGGTTAATAAACGCTGTAAAAAATATATTGTTACATTGATTAATGTTAACAAACGATACCTTATTGTACAGTTATATTATGATATTTCCATGGTACTCCAATTATAGAATATCTGTATGTATCATTGTCATAGCACTGTCCATACGACAAGTCATACTGTCTTACTTTTTTTGTATGTGTATTATTGACAGTAATAAGGCAGTGTTTGGCTTCCCCTTCCTCTCGCTGATTTGATATGCTGACACACTCCTTGTGTTTACATTCCTGTTGATGATTTGAGAATAAAATCAGTACACATATTTTTTCTCGGAGCATGAAAAGTTCAATGAAAGAAGCAGAGGAGAGGGGTAGTGGATATGGGGAAGAGAATGGGAGTGATGAAAGAGAGTGAGAAAAGCAGACGATGGGCTTGCAGTAGCTCTAGACAGGTTGATGTAGCTTCTGCAATGAACATCTCATAAAAAGTGCTATCCTTGGGCCTTAAGAAGATATTCTATCTCCTCCTGCTAACGGCAAGGCCTGAAATCACCCTCTCCATCAACGTCAGGGCTTTCTTGGTACATACACTAGTGCTGCGCCCCAAACAAAAGACAATACCTCATCTGTGGCTCTCAACACAGAAATGTTGGTGTAAAGTCAACATGAAATTAAAATGGACTCATTCTTGATCTTTTAGCGAATTATTTATTGGTCTTGCTACAATATATGTATTCCCCCCCCCCATTTTTGAATATCCTGTTTCACACAGAAATGTCGCATTACAAAAAAGTGCTGCTACCACCAATTCATGCAGTTGTTTTATTAATTATAATTCATTAATTATAAATGATTGTCTTCAAAGATTTGCTTAGTCTTGTGAACTGATTTTTACTGTCACAAAATACAATGTATTCTAAAACAACAACAACAACAACAAAAACGTAGAAGTTACACTTGTATTTATTTTTTTAAATAAAGTGTCACGAGTGTTTTTATTTGATTGTATTATTTGTATACTATAGTATTTATTTACATTTTAAATGACCTTTTTGTATTTAAATATTTTTTATGCTTTAGTTATTTGGTAATGTGTTCTTTTTATATTTATTTGTAAAACGCTTTTATTTAATTTTATTTGTTTGTTATATGATTGTAATTGTCACTTTCTATTTAGCTTTGGCTTTGTATATCAGTTTAAGGTTTTTAGCTCTTCAGTTTGCACTTATTTATTAAGTTCGTTTTCATATTTATATACTTTTTATTCATTTGATTTTCAGTTTTGATCACCTGTGACTTTGCAGCGAAGAAAATGCGATATCCAAAATCCTCTCAATAACCCCTTGCTTAAAAGGCGAATCGCCAACGCTCGGTGAGTCCCAGCTAAGCTAGTGTCTTTCATGCCCTGGTAGCTGTACCTTGAGTTCTCCGATGTTAGCATCCTTTCTCACAGTGTGTGAGGGATTCGCAAAGGCATTTTATTACCTTGGTGAAAATGGTAGGGTGTTCTGGAGGCCGTGCTATTGCATGCGCTCTGATGTCCAAAGGAATAACAGCAGTAGCTCAACCCTGGAGGAGCTCAGAATGATGAAAGCCATGTCATTCACAGGATCTGATGAAAACTGCTCCTTCTACAGCTGCCCACAGACCTGCACACTGCCATTTTACCACAGAAACATAACCATTATGGCAGGTTTCTGAATCTGTGTTTGTTTTGTTCCAGTGATGGGCATATTCAGTGATACAGAACGGGGCTTATTGTACAATGGTAATATTTTTCACCATTATGGTCCCTTCCTTGGACCTATAAATAGGTCTGCACATATTCCATCCATCATGATCTTAGGAGACACTGTATGCCAAAGTCTCATCACAGAAAACTGAAATTTCACCCTCAGCTAATGGAAATTTAAGTCGCCACCTAACTCCATAAAGTTTCAAATCTGCGCAGCATGGCAAGACCCGCAGGAAATGGCTTCAGATGTCATTTATTTTACAGTTCTCATTTTCATCTGTCTCCTTTCTTACTTCCCCCTCTCTCCATATCTTTTCATGATGTTTGCTGTCATTGGCGCTTGCCTGAGTGGTCGTGTTGTGGAAATATTGAATTCTCTTTTCTGTCTGGCATCTTTACAACAGCCTCCTCCTTCCAAATTCACCCAAGTTAAGTTTGGGTTTCTGTCAAAGTTAGGACTTTCTATTGACTTCTCTTTTATGAGCTAATGATATTTCTTAACCTTAAGTATGCCTTTTAACCCAAACCACACACTTGTAATTTTTTTTCCAATTTTTACTTTATATTATTTACAAAAGTGTTTTCTATTAAAGAGTAAAGAAGATACCGTTATTTATTTTAACTACAACTGCAACTGTATCTTCTAATTGTTTTTACAGTTGCGACTTTATTTCTTGCAATTGTGACTTAAAATCTAAAAAGTGTTATTTTCCATCTCAAAGCTTTTTTCACAATTGCAGCTTTTTCATCTTAAAATAATTGCCTTGTATCTTACAAATTTGACCTTATTTCTTATTATTGCAACCTTATTCCTTGTAATTGCGATTTTTGTTTCAATGTGTCTTTTACCTCAAACCTCAAACCCCAAACACCATTCTTTTTTTTTTTTTTTAAGTGGTTTCTATTAAAGCCTGTTTCAGGGTAAACAATATACAGATATTTATATATTTTCTAGTGGCAACTGTTTTCCTGCTAATGGAGACATTTGTAATTGCGACTTTATTTCTTGTAATTGCAAAAGTATTATTTTCCATCTCATATTTTTCAATCGTAATTTTGCAACTGTCTTAAAACCCTTACTTTACATGTTTAAAATGTAGCTTAATTTTCTTTGTTGCAACTTTGTTTCTTGTAATTGTGATTTTTGTTTCCTGTAATTGCAATGTATCTCTTACCTTAAACCACACTCTTTTTTTGTAGTTTTAATTTTTATTCTCTGTTTGCAAAGCTGTTTTCTATTAAAGATTGTTTCTGTCTCAGAGTGGACAATATACAGTTATTTCTTCTAATTGCATTAACAGATATATATTTTTTAAACTGTGACTATATTTCTTGTAATTGCAACATTCAAAAGATTAATTTCCCCCTCACAATTGCAATTTTGTATCTTAAAATTGTTACCTTGAATATTTCTCAGTGTGACCGTTTTCAATTTATTTATTCATTTCCCACTCTTTTTTCTGGATACATTTGGTCCGCACAATGTAGCCTTTCTCAAAAAAAGAAAATCAAATACTTTTAAGGGTTCCGAGAAAAAATGACAGCTTATGATATATGACAAAACATATTGTTTGTTTCGTCTGAATTGTCTGAATATGAAAAGCATTTAAATCCAGACATTTTAATATAAATATTTGCAGAGGCTTTATGGTTCTTCTGCCTGAAGCGTCACTGAAATCAATTGTGTCAAATGTCTAAAGTGGCAGATGAAAGACTATGCAGCCAACCGCCTGAATAGCATAAACACATTAAAATATAAGTTATGTTTGCCTGAATAACACTCTGACATTCTTCCCGCTTTTGAGAGAAATGCATCTGCACACCATACAAACTATGTATCTTAAACATATATGCTGCCATCTCCCATATACCCATATTGTGTGTGTGAATATGACCACAAACGCTGCCCAGGTCAGTGTTCATGACCCCGTGACCTCAGGACATGACCCTTTAGTGCAATACAAGCCTATCACCAAAGCCACCTGTATCAGCTCCCTGGTCTGTGTCTCTTTAGCCATGTAGACAGCAGGCTCGCTTGTATGCAGGATACCTGTGTAAGGTAAATCCATTAGAGTGTGATTAAGGCCTGTCAGGTGCAGCACAGATGATAAGAGTGGCAGTGTTAATAGACTAAAGCTCGGGGGAGGAGGCCCAGATAGCGGCCCGATCCGTCTTTATATCCACCTGATGTCTTTTCCAATTACTCTCCAACTTCTGTTTGCTTGTGTCCTCACGCTCATCCACACAGAACGCCGCATGACTTTCACCGAAAGAAAAGCCCACGCACGGATACTCTTGTACAAACAAACAAACATTTTCTTTTCCCCCATTAAACATGAGAACGCAGATCAAACTCTAAAACAAACTCAACAAAATGCCTCATATTCCAGTCTTATTGCAAACTTGGACTCACATCTTTTCTTTTTCCATTTTCCGGCACTGTTTCCATACTAAATGGACAAGAATGGTGCATCAAATTGTTCTGCCTGTCAAGGGATGCTATTTTTTCCCCTAAATGATCAGGGGCTGAATTTACATCATATTATTCCAATTATTAACATATTGCTAACATATTATGATTGCACTTTTTTTAGAGTATGTGTACTTCCATGTACTTATAGTGTACTTGTATTTATCAAAGAAAGTTCTGGTAATACAAGGTAACTACATAGGGTAGGGTTAGGTTTAGGGGTAGCTTCAGGGTTAGTACCTAGTTATTACATAGTTATTGTAATTCCTATAATAAGTACATAGTATGTACATAAGGAACAGGACTGTAAAATAAAGTGCTACCTTATTATTAACATATTATTAAAGCGCTACCTTATTATTAACATATTATTACATTATTACATGGGAACCACCATGTAGAGCACCTTAGCAGCTGCAAAGAAACACCCTGGCAACCACCCACAGTGCTTCATTTAAGTGCAAATTCCTTCTAATAGTTTTGTATTTATTGGGAATGCACTGGAAGGATGTGCCTCCAATTTCTTAGTACCACCTGAGATATATATATAAAATAAAAGCATGAGATGTGGCCTTTTTATCTACTAAATAAAGATAGCTGCAGAGGCCAGGCCAGAGAGGAGAAAACTTTAGTGCTTTATAAACCCCCCCACCTCCACCCCCCTCCACCTCCAGAGCCTCAAAAGGAGAAGGCAGGGGGAAAGAAAAAAGAAAAAAAAAAGAAAGCTTATTATCTTGATCAGCTGCTTCTTAGCTGACACATAGGAACACTTTACTGAAGATAAGGTCTAATCTGGCTTACTGAAAAAATGCACTTGTTTATTTATTTATATATTTAGCTATCTGCTCCTTCAAGGTTACGCAGCTGAGGTGGGTCAGGGAGACAGGGAGTTTCTCTTCCATCTCTGTTTTTTCAGTCCTTCACTTGCTTGTTTTATTTAGCCTTTAATATTACCTTTATTCTAATGGCGAAGCTCTCCTTTTATACTTAAAAGTTCTGCCCTGAAGTAGCTGCATGGCAAATATGTTGTCTACCAGAAGAAAAAAAAATGTTCTTGTGGATACTTTGCATAAACTCAATTCAAATATACATACCATTTCTAATATTGGTTTCCCATTTTAATATACTTTAAAATATCATGTATTTCTGTGACACAGCGCTGAATTTTAAAACAACCATTACTCCAGTCTTCAGTGTCATATGATCCTTCAGAAATCATTCTAATATGCTGATTTAATATTAGTGTTGAAACTGTGCTGCTTAATACTTTTTGGAACTGTGGTACCTTTTTCTTTGATTCTTTGATGAATAAAATGTTAAAAAGAACTGCATTTCTTCAAAATAGAAATCTTTTCTAACAATACAAGTCTTTGCTATCATTTTTTATCCATTTAACACATCCTTGCCTCAAAGTGCAAATTTCTTAAAAAATAAAAATAAAAGATGCATTGACCCCAAACTTTTTAATAGTAGTGTATATTGTATCATACAATTTGAATACAGTATATACTGTTCTTTTTAACTTTTTTTGTTGTTTGTTGTTATCACTTTCTATTAAGAATCCTGCATATAACAGGTCCCAAAAAAATATTTTCTGTTTCCAACATTGATTATGAATCAGCATATTAGATTGATTTCTGAAAGATCATGTGACACTGAAGACTGCAGTAATGATGCTGACAATTCAGCTGTGCTTCACAGAATAAATTACATTTTGAAATATATTAAAATATAAAACAATTATTCTAAATTGTAATAATATTTCATAATATTATTATTGTTTTTATAGTTTTTTTAATGCAGCACTGGTAAGTATAAAATACTATTATAATGTTATATATTTTTAATTATGTAAACATCTTATTCTTTCAGATTTATATCTTTCCATATTTTTAGATACTAAGCATCTTTGGATTTTACAGGTGGTGGAATTAAAATATAAAACAAATCATGAATAACAATTTTTCTTAGCTTATTATTATTATTATTTTTGTTTTACTTCATTAATTTTTTTTTATATGCTGAACATACAGAACTGATGCGAAAAGATGGAAATGTTCACCTATAAGCACACCTGTATATGCATGAGGATGCTTGAGAGAGATGGAAATCTATAAGTGCATTATATGTACTGTGGAAACGTTTGCAAGAGCTACGTCTAAAAGTAAACACAATTTCAGTTTTGCTCTTTTGACGCTCCCCGAGTGCCGAGCACAAACGAGACAGTGATACTCAGTTGAGGTCAGAGAATATTCTGACTTTTGACCTCTGATGCATTCCAAAAAAGGTCAAGCCGACAGACGTTGTTTCGTCAGGTGGGCGGCTCCGTTCCTGTCAATCTGCAGGACGGTCCCCAGAGCGGGTGTGAGTGTGCTGGAAGGTCCATTCCTCAACTCAGCCGCTCCTGACCTTCACGGGCGCCTTATCAGTGAGAAAGGTTAGAGCAGGGCTCCAGAATCCCGGATCGATCTGCAGGTCCGGCGCGTGGCTTTTTCTCCTTTATTTATCTTGGTGGACATGTTGCTCGTGGTGTTTTTCAGGGCAATGGTGAGAGTCAGATAAGAATCTATTGTTGTTGCAGATCTTTCCCTCCTTACGTCCTGCCCTCCTTGCCCTCACAGGGGAGCCTGGCTTTGGGCCAGAAGCTCTCAGTCTTTCTCTCTGTCGTTCTTTTCCTTAAGGGATGGCGGAGGTGAAATGGAAGACAATCTACGGTTCCAGTACAGCCACGCTTGAAAGTTTTCCCAGTGACAACTGTATTTAAGCCACTTTGGGAGAGACAAAGTTCAAAAAACCTGTCAGCAAAGCTCTGATACAGCTAGATATCACGATGAGCTAATGAAAATAGACAATTTAGGTGAACCGCATGCTTTCTGTGGCCTTTTTACTGTGCTAATGGCCTTGTTTTAATCCCATTTATCATTTGAACTGCTGTACAGGCCACGGTACAAAACAATTACAAGATAGAACATCCATGAGGTCCAGAGCAAGCTTGTAATGAATCTGTTTATGCCACAACAGGAGACTTTGAAAGTTGTGTGAGAGACAATTAAACGTATTTCTTTTTTATAAACCGCAAAACACATTCTTTCGCTTTCTGGCCCCAGGGTTGAATCAATACGAAGCTTTGCATATAGATACACGCTCATATATATTCACCAGCATGCCTGTCAGTCTCACATATGTGCACATGCGTACACGTTTATGTGTCCCACTCACCAAAAAAAAAAAAAAAACCCTACAATCAAATATTTCACTATTACATGGCCATCATGGACAATTAGCCCGTCACTTTTCCAGCTTTTATCTCCTAAACCAGAGTCCTCATCTGTTATTTATGTGTTATAGGCCTCGCTATGAATTATTCAACGCAAGAGGAAAATTTACTGCTCCCGTCTTTCTACACGCTGGCTGTAAATCCACAGACGAAAGGAAGGGGGAGAGAAGAGAAAGTGGTAAGAAGGGTGAAGAGGAGAAGGGCTGGAGGCAAGTGGCCCCGGGAGGGTCATAGACTCACACAGGCAACATCATAAAGTTACCATTAGAATGCTGTATTTATAACAGTCAGCTGGCCCTTGCTGTGCAGCAGAAGCAAAACCAAACCGCCTCCTTCCACTCTTAAAAGTAAAGGTCCTTCAAAGCAGCTTCGGTTCAGCATCTCTGTCGTGAAAATTAGTTGTGTGTATTCATCTTTTGTTATTGATGTTACAGCGGTTTTCCTGATCTGCATACTGGTTTCTTTAAAGCGTTGATACATTAATAGTTTTTCATTAAAAGTTATATAATGCGGTACAGGACATTGATATCTATTTAGCATTTATATCAATGAACAAATTGTCCAATTTTACTTTCTGGCTTCTATGGCATGTTTTTTTTTTTTTTTTTTTTTTTGGAAATCATTTTTGTAGAGTTTTTGTCTTAATCTTGATCTTATCAGTTTGTATTTTATTTTAACAAGAATATGTGTTAAGATGTAAAATATAAAGAGAGAGAAAAAGAGAGAGACATATTTTCAAAAACGTTATTTATTTATTTTTTTTCACTTTTGACAGGTATGCTGTCAAGTTTTTATTTGTTTAAAAATATTTTTTTAATTACTTTATAAAAATAGGTTTGATTTATTAAAATACATGTTTTCCAAAACATTTTTAAACCTGAACTATTTTAAACCAATTAAAACAGGTTTTTTTTTTTTTTACAGGTTTAATGTTGGCATTTTTTTTTATAAAAAAACAACAACAGCCAACTCACCAAGCTTGCCAAACTTTTTAGTATATTGTGATTTTTCATTTTATAAAATTTTAAATAGGTGCACTTTTTTTTTTTACTTTCTATGTCATATTTTTTTACCCTAATTAATTTTTTTAAGATGAATGTGTGTAAAAAAACATGATAAAAGTTTTTAAAAATAATAGCAAAGGCATCAACATCAAATAATATTTCTGCAATATATTAAACAATGACTTCAAACTTTTTCTTTTTCCTTTTTCTAGTCTTTTCATTATTTACAAAAAAGGCAGTTGTGCTGGCTGAGCATATGAAACATCCATTATACTGCAAAGGTTATTTATTACCCCGGTTACATTAAACATGTTAACAACCAGCTGCAACAGTGCGCTTCCATTCTGTATCCATTCTATCTATGAGCTGTGTCTGATGATCAAGCCTTTAATGAGGTGGCACACAGACTTTCAGACCACCATCTAAGAGTGAGTCAGTCTTACCGTACCAGGCATCTTTTGCCCAGGCAGCTGGAGAAAAACTTGAGGCTCTTTAATGTTGTTCCTGTCTGAGTGAAGCATTCAGCATGAGACCATGGTCGGAGAATATCAATGGAGTAATGAGCCAGTCAGTCTTCCCGAGGCACTGCTGCATCGACTTTTCTCGAGAAAACGCAAGAATTGATATGGCGTCGTTTACAGCGAGCCAAACACTCCTGCCTCGCCTCTGCTGCCTCTGTTCCTGTGGGTGATGCAAAGAACTCCTGGAAGAATGAATGTAATCAAACAGCTTCAAACAAACGCCAGACTCCACAGCATCTGGTCATTTCTATGTGACAAATGAATTTGGTTTAATTCAGTTCATTCAATTGATTTTAATTAGGACGCATGCAGTTTGGCTGAGCCCTGGTAATTGACAGGGATGCTGTTAATCATGGTCAAGTGTCTGTAATTTTCATACCAGAGATTTGGATCATCAGATGGTGTGGAATATGGGCAGTAGCACTAGTATTATCATCACCGAACATGTTACGAAATGAGCAAAAATATTGTGGGGGGAATTTGCGAAGAATGAATACCACATGTTGATTTGCATGCACTCTGATTCCTTTTGTGACTTTAGCAAGTAAGCCAATTTAGTTAACGTTCTCTCTTTCCATGTGGCCTTCAAACCTTAGCTTTTAATTAATTCATTATTTCTATTTTTTTACCTTTTAAAACAATGCCTACTGTACTTAAGCATAAATAAGACTTTTAACATTAATTAATTTTTACTTTATTATTTTTTAAACATTTTTAATGGCTTTGTCAAGTCAATAGTCAAATGTTTGTGAATTTCAATTAATTTAAATTCTGCTTCTTTACACTGGAATATAAATGACATTTCTGCATCCTGCTAACTCAATTCAAATTTAAAACTGAATTAAAAAAAACTTTAAATTAATTACATAAAAATATTGCACACAACCAAACTGCCCCTTTGTAAAGTTCCATCTATGGTCTGATAGGTATATTTGTTTTTTTGTACTTTGTCTTGTTAATCTGTATTGTGGTAGCCTTCAGTTACATGCTGTTGAATTTCATTTCTTTCTTCAGTCTTTGCATTCTTGGAATTTATTTTTTAATTTCAAACCTGATTTACAATTATACACAAGCTTCTTGTAAGATTTTAGTTAGTTATCATTTGCTAGGAACCCAGGGGATCTGCAGAAAAATAAAAATGCAAATTAGCACTCAAAAGTCAACTTGACTAAAGTAAAAAAAGTCGGTTCACTCCTTCTCAAACCCACGATACGTTTCACTTTGGTAGATTTAGAGCACCGTGCATGCTAAAGCTAAATGCTAAAGTTTTCAACACTTAAAGGAGTCATATGATGTTGCTAAAAATAATATTATTTTGTGTATTTGGTGTGTGCACTGTACGATACATTTCAGTTTGGTAGATTTAGAGCATTGTGCATGCTAAAGCTAAATGCTAAAGTTTTCAACACTTAAGGGAGTCATATGATGTTGCTAAAAAAGAACATTATTTTGTGTATTTGGTGTAATGCAACATTTTTATGTGGTTTAAGGTTAACAAACACATTATTTTCCACATAATGTACATTATTGTTTCTCCTCTATGCCCCACCTTTCTGAAACACAATGATTTTTACAAAGCTCAGCATTCTTAAAAAAAAGCTAGGTATGCGCTGATTGGACAGCTATACAGTGCGTTGTGATTGGCCGAATACCTCATAGCGTGTGACAGAAATGTTACACCCCTTAACATACTGTGATGCCATGTGTCCCAGTGCGACAAGACAAAACCAGTAAAACCCATTACAAACAAGGCATTTATTGCATCCAGCAGGGACATGATTACTGATTATAATGACTTATACTATATTTTTACGCATTGCATATCATGCAGCGTAAACATAAAACCATGTCTGCATGTGTTCTCAGAGAAAAGACAAACAAGCACTACTCACATTTGAATCATCAGTGGGAAATTCTTTAAATATAAAAAACTTACCTACAGGCTGTGAGTCAGAATCGCCTGTCCTTGCAAAGTTGGAATTTCCCCACTTTATAGAAACAGACACTGGGATTTTATTAAGTTCTCACAGGAAACAGTCCTCGTCCTCCATAAAATGTGCTGCACATATCTGAATATTTGGGTTGAAATGTTTGGAACAGTGTTGTAAATACAACTTAACTACTGATTTCTAAATGTGTACTCTTTTGGAAGGCCAAACAAAGTAGCTTCGGTTTCACAACGAAACACACAGCGTCTCCACAACATGGCAACGGCGGCAACAGTGAGAATAAAAGTTACGCCTTCATTCTTAGCGTGAACATTTAGGTGGCGTTATGCAAATCTTCCCACATTGTGATGTAGACGTGGGGGCGTGTTTGAATGAGCCATTTTAGGCAGGCGTGGTTGACTCTTATCTTTAATAAAGAATATCTCTTTGGATTTGAGACTTAAGTCTTTGCAACTTTACAGATCTTATTTATGCACCGAGAGCTTGTAACACTCCAAAGAGAAAACAAAAATTTAAATCGCATAACATTACCCCTTTAGAATCCAAAGTTTAAAAGACCCAAAGTTTGTGAAACTTCTACAAGAATAATTAGGTAATGTTACATAATGTTGCTATAGTTTCTTTCTTCTTGGGCTTCTGGAAACAGCTGGACTTTTAACATTTTGTCATGACTGAGCCCTAAAGTAAAGCTTGACAGCTTTCATCCCTCCATTTTTGCACATCCCGTTCCAGTCTGAAGAATAAATTGGGCAATATACTGAATATTAAAAGCCTTTTAAACCAAACACAAAGACCTTTCTTGGGCTTAAATAAAGTTTCAAAGGAAAAAAATCACTATTTGGTCACCGAGGAAGGGTAAAATAATAAATCTTCCGACCTTTTTGATAAGATGGAAGCGGCTAGTGCTTGAAGATTCAATGGCAGTGATATGAAGCAATCTAAGGCTGATTAGGGCTGACCTTGAGCTGATGGCAGGAGCACTAGAAGGTATTTGAACACTCTCTTTCACAGCTGGAGAATCCCTATCTCATCTATTATCATTCATAGAGCTTCACTTTTAGACATACAAGATATATAACTTATAGACTTTATATATGTGTGTGTGTGTGTGTTTCTATACATATATGAACATTCAAATATGGCAATGTGCAATGCATTCAGAGTCAGACTGTGTCAGAAATTTCTCCTGGGCAGCTGCTTTGATATTGTTTTGTAAGCACACTTCTGAAATATGACTGAAATCTTTTAATTTCTTATTTATAGGCCTCTGATCCACTTCAGTAGGTTGTAAACTGTGCAATGGGATCAATCAGAGTATTGGATGGAGAAAGTTTGTGCTGTGATATTGTGTTTGAATTTGGGCCTCATGGTCTCTGTAGCACCTGCCTGCTGAAAATCTCACTGCCGTCAAGCCCAGCACGATGTGGGCCCTTTCATCTCACTGTGACAACAACAATGACAAAATCAATGACGGCTAATAAATGAAGCCTGTTGTACATGATTGCTAAATGATCGCAATGCCAATACTGTGTTGAACCAAATAGCAGGGCCGTTTTATGTGTAACGTATGGTGAACTCATGTAGTAAGAAGCTGATTCTGCCCACTGGGACAGTATTTACACTTAGTATTGATATAATTTCTAGCGATCCAATCACAAGTAATTAATGTGTAAATAGGGTCCAAAAGTTTTGTTTATTATTAATATACTGTTTCACAAATGGAACCATTTACAAGTGGTTACAGGGTTTTTAATGCATCCCGGCTAACAGGAAATATTCCTATATCTTTCACGTAACGTTTTCTGAAGGCTATGGAAATTGTTACGACAAAACATTCTTAAGCTTGTTTGTTCTATTAACATTAATATTTGTGTATGTGTTTATGTCAATGTTTGATCAAAGGTAAAGTTCACTCAGAAACATAGCAAGGACATCGTTAAAATAATCTGTGTGATTTCAGTGGTCCAAACGTAATTTTACGTAGCTACAATAATGTTTTTTGTTGTGTGCAAAGAAAATGAAAATAACGACTTTATTCAACAATTCATCTTCTTTGTGTCACCTTATAGTGCCATTTTGGATGGTATCACATACTGTATGCAACATATGTACGCAGATACAATGTTTACATTCAGATCAATGCATAAACAATGTAAACAGTGTATCTGCATATGGTGTTGCTGACACAGAACAGCATACATTGTGTACATAAGGGGAAGTTGTGGCCTAGTGGTTTGACTCCTAACCTTAGGGTTGTGGGTTCGAGTCTCGGCCCGGCAATACCATGACTTAGGTGCCCTTGAGAAAGGCACCGAACCCCTAACTGCTTCCCAGGTGCCGCAGCATAAATGGCTTCCCACTACAGTGTATGTGTTCACTGCTGTGTGTGTGCACTATGGATGGGTTAAATGTAGAACACGAATTCTGACCATACTTGGATGTATGTCACATCAGTGTCAAATGTGATACTCTCCAAAATGGCACTATAGGGTGACACGGAGGAGATGAATTGTTGAATGGGAATACCATAGAACTGTCCTATTATGAAATATAGTTCCTGACCTGAAACAGTTGCGACATTATAGATTGTTTTCATAATTGTACCTTTTTGGAAGGTTATCACATTTCAGGAGAGAAATGCATGCGACAGCTCAGGTGCGTGTTTGACAGTAATATGATCATATCAGCTTTTGTGGATTTGTTATCTTCTCCCGAGCAAACAGCATTTTCCTCTGCAAATGTCGAAGGAGTTAGTTTAACATATTATCTACTATTAAAGCCAATTAAAATGTATTATTATTTAAACAGTTTACTTTGTGTTCAAGCTATCCTCGAGAGCCATGTAAATCAAGAACACATTCTAAATGACTGTCCCCATTAATGTTGAAGAAGTGGCATTAAAAATTGAATTTATGTAGTAGAGATGTTCATTTGAGCATCAGAGTGATTTTCCTTTTTAAAGATTGCAGGCCTGTGCTTGCATAATATGGCTTTCACTTATAAAATCAGTTGAGATTAGTATAAAAGCTGCAAACTAGATACAGCTGGATGTGTATCCACATGGACAAAGAATGTTTTCTTATATATAATTATTTTGGTATATCTCACAGTCCACAGTGGTGATACTACAGTGTGAATGAAACAATTCATGAGTTCCCAAAATAAATTAGATGTGATTATTCCCCTTGTTAGAGATGAAAGCCGACATGTAGATTCCAAAATGGATATGATCAAGTCCAGATGGTTAATTAACATCTCTTTTAATTCAGACTAAATGGATAGTGTGTTTTTCATTACAGATGAAATATGATAGGGGTTAGACTTTTCCAAGGAAATAAAGTATGGACACCCAGAGTCTAACACAGACAAAAAAAATAAACAATCAAAAAAAAAAAAAAATATATATATATTGCTTCATTTTAAATATGCATTTAAAGTATTTAATTGCTTTTTAATATTAATAATTAATATTATATATATATACATATATAAACAATTCTATTTTATATAATACAATGTTTTATATAATATATTTATATATTTTATGTTATAAAATGTCATTTTAAGTTATTAATGTAAATATATCACTTAATTTTTTATCTTTATTTAATTGTGTAATTGCTCAAAGGTATTTAGTAGTTAGTTATTTATTATTTATTAATTTTGTGTGAGTGTGTGTGTGTGTGTGTGTGTACTTCTTTATGCTACATTGTTGGGACCAAATGTCTTATCCCCACAAGGATAGTAAAACCTGAAATTTTTGATAATGTGGGGACCAGCCTGTGGTATAGAACTTCCACAAAGACATACACATGCTAATAGGTTTTTCATCATTACTGCATTCCAGAAGGATGAAAAGACTGTTTCAGAGGATAAGGGCATATCCCCTCATATGGAAAGCATCATAACAAACATGTAAGATGTAAATCTCTCTGTGTGTGTGTACTGTATGTGTGTGCAGTATGGTAAAAATCTATTTCCTCTTCTCATCTTCACCCCATCCCCCTCTGAAGTCTGGATGATCAATAATTTACATGAATCAGTACAGGTCCAGGAATGCACAATGGTTCTTACATTATTTGCTTTGCTCCAATGTAAGTTTAGCGGAGAAGATTTGCTGCTGTGCAATGACAGCTTATCTTGCCAGTTATTAAAGTGTTTCTGTGATTGCTACGTAATAATAGCTATGTGTCACTAGCTGTTGTGTCTTTTGATGGGTTATGCCATTATTCAGGTACACAAGGTTTTATACATACTGATGTTTTCATATATACTGATGTATACTATATGCGCAGTGTACAAAATTGCATCAACATATCTGTGTCAAAAGGTTTTTCGAAGGCATTCGTGTTTTTGCAGACGTCGTGATGTTGCATGACTGCAGATTTGCTTAGCTGGCATACAGATGTGCATTGCTGTTTCTGGCCTGTAAAAGCATTTGATTTGATTTCCAATTCGCTTTTTGAGCGATTCGCTGATTTGTTCTGATAGACTGGATTACCAGACCATCACTCCATTAGCCAACTAAATTGAATGACCATGATTCTTGCTCCATTTTTACTTCCATATTCTCCTGATACAAACACGTACATACCCATATGTACTGTATGTACAGTAATCAGATAGCATGAAAAAAATATTCTACATAAAAATGAATAATCTGACAGCTGTATATCAGTTGGACTAAACAGATTTAGATGTTAATATCTGAAAAGCTGTGGCAAAAATCACACAAATACCTTTCGCCTACAGTAATCATGCACTGTATTTTTCACATAAATATTTTTATTCGCAAATTGCATTTAAAATCCACTTGCCTCAGAAATCGGAGGGGGCATGTGACCCTCAGTTTGAATGTCCACGATGAAGTTTTTTTATGGGGTGGGGTCTCTGGAAATGTGGAAGAACTCAAAAGAGATTTCTAATCCAGACAGGACTGCACCTTCGTTTGAGGAGGTGCAAAAATTTGCTGAAGGAAATTGAAAGCTGTCATGGATGGATTAGTCCTGTAATAGTGGGACACATATCTTGAGCCTGCGAGCTTCACTCAGAGACTGTGGGCAAATGAGGGGAAGGGATAGAAAAAGGAAATGAAATTCATTTCATAGCTCCTCAAGCACACTTGCCCTCACCCAGAGAAACCATCTCTAAAGCCAAGCGCAGACTTTCCACCAATGACTGACTGGAACCTTTGGTAGCGCTGGGTCTTCAACACCCAAAAGCTTTCCCTTCCAGGGGGAGACCAAGCAACTGGAAGGGCTCTCTGTATGCGGCGCTGAGAGCTGTCTGCTCAATTATGAGATTCATGAGTTTCAAGCAATTTTCTGGAATCGTGGATGTTTTTGCAAATGCTCAGAGATTGAGATTTTTGCTGAACCATGAAATGTCCTGAAAATTACCCAGACATTGGAAATCTCTTTAATAGGCTACGGTTAAAAGATGATTCTTTTGAAACTTCAAATCTTCTCTGATAAAAAAGAAAGAAAGAAATAAAGTACAGTAGTGTGTCAACAACATATGTTGTGTTTTGGTTGATGGTTTTCCAGCATCAAAACTTTTTGGGTCTAATATGGAGGCTAGGCTCGCCTGAAAAAGGGGTTTTTAAAGCGTGATCTAAGCTAAAAAAAAAAAAAAATGTATGTACAGAATATCGAGTATAGCATTACTATAGCATTAGTTCTGGCAGGACACACTCCTCATCCTATCTACCTATAGGTATATGACACCTATCAGGGCATTCCTATATAAGGTCTTTTCAGTATTATTCAGCATCTTTTTCGCCTGCTCAGAAGCAAATTAGCCTCCTCCATCCCCAACTCCACGTTTCCAAGTCAGGACTTGGCTTTCTGATTTTCTTTGTTGAATTGAGTCCTTTTATCTTGAATAATTGTTATATATATATATATATATATATATATATATATATATATATATATATATATATATATATATATATATTGCATGGTATCTTAATACTCCAAAAATGCAAAATAATAATAAAAATATATTAATGAACAAAATATATTAAATAAAAACAAAAAAATATTTACATTCAATCAAGTTGCATCCACAAATGAAGAGGCTCAGAGGGATAAAAGAGTTTTAGAATGACATCATCCAGTGTAGACAGTATAACAGCTATTTTAGCATGCTGCACGCTAAACCCCTTTCTGAGAGGTGGAACTGCCTTTAAATTAGTTTTAAAGCATAAAGGAAAAAAAAATCAAAGCAATTTCATTAGTCAACCTCATTAATTCACAATCGTGACCCATATCTAGTGGCAAACTGGATTTAAACTCAATCGCCCACATGCACATAAAGCCATGTGTGTAGGAGCATAACCGCTAACCAAAAGGCAACACAACATCACTGTATTTATTTATTTATTTATTTTTTACCCAAGAACATTCACCAGTGCTGATGTTCCTTTATGTATGAGCAATGTATTGTATCCTTCTACACCAAATTATCAGTGCAGGTAGAATTAAGCCTATTAATTCATTCCAATTTCCACTTTTGAGTAAAAAAAAAAAAGTAACAAAAGTTAAATTTTTCTCATGTTTAATTCTTCATATTAACCTTTTCACAATTTCTTATTTTAAATATTTATTTATTTATTTATTTTTCAAACATGAATTCTCTTGGCTTCTTGTCAATCAAACATGAGTTTTTCTTTCCGAGTTGCTCTAGAATAATGAGTGCATTTGTTTAAAAGAGGCCATGAACTATTTCTCTTTATCTTTCTCTCACTACATAACCAACAGATATGACCAGCACCCATCCAGTGCTTTAAAAGTCAAACCCTCACTTGGAGTCAGAGAGAGAGAGAGAGAGAGACAAACTCTCTCAGATGAATTATACAGCATATGTCAGCTTTCTGTGGACTGGCTACTTGAAGTGCCCAAAGGTCCTGGATCATTAAAATTTCAACCCTATACTCTTAATCAATCATTGATCTATGGTATTATTAGATAATAATAATTCTTTTACCGTGTGCCCATGTCACAATGTCTCACAAGTCATTTGGACTTGACGTGTCACCTTTGTCTTTCCCATATTTTTAAACTTTTTCCTCTCTCTTTAATTGCGCAAGGTAGAGGTCTGAACTGCGACTTCCAGCACACTTGTGCTCGGAGAAGACAAACTGCCACGGTATGGATACTTTTGGTATGACATGAGCCACAGGTTTGTGTCTAGATGGCTTGCTTCCCATCTAATTCATTTAGTGGGTCTGGCACTCTGGTGGCACTGGGAGATAAGTGTTAATCTAGGACAAGCGAAGTGTGCAACATGGGCCTGCAGCGGAGCTGAATCTTCCAACTCGCGTGATAACGGGAGACTAGCCTGGACAGGCCAGGAAATGGAGAGACTTTATCGCTTGCAAGCCATATGCAGGTGGGATTGTGGGTTGCATGTGTATGATCTCTCCATGTTGTTTATTTGCAGAATATACCAATGCAATGAGATGTATGCTTGTTCAGTGATCATGTGAAACACAGGCATTGAGGTGCATATGCCCTAGGTGTACACAGAGAAGCTATTTATCCATTACAGAACTGCAAAGCCTGTGGGACCTCGCTGAGACAACAGGCGCCATCAGGATGTCTTTGATTTCAAGAGGGCAAACCAGGATGAGAAAGTATTAAAGGTATGCAAATATGGCACATCAAAACTCATAATAGCAGGTTTGTTATCAGATACATTTAATTTATGACTTTAATTTCTTCTGGTCCTCAAACAAAACGCTTTTATGGCTATGAAAAGGCAAATGAACTATACTAATGGTGCATTTATGGCGCTTTTTTATTTTTTTATTTTGAAGATTAACAGCATTAGTTATAAAAAAAGAACACTAGTAAGTTGTGGTTGGTAAGATGTATTTATTATTATTTTTCTAATTAAGTCTCTTATGCTAACAAAACATTTGTTTGATCAAAAATACTGTAAAAACAGTAACATTTTTGGAATTTATTGGAATTAAATACATTCTTGCTAAACAAAAGTATTAATTTCTTTCAAAAACATAAAAACAAACAAACAAATATGACTGACCCAAACTTTGAGCTAGTTAACCAATATCTGAAAATGTTTGGATGCTTTTAGTACCCAACACAATCTCATGGCAGTTTGTAACCGTTACATTTTATGTTACATTTTTGAATTGGTGGCACATTTGTATGAATATGAATGAATCTGTTTACTTTTTTTCCACAAATCATGTTTACAAACTAAACAAATCAAAACTGCCACCTCATGAAGTACTTTACTTAGTTTTTTCATATGATTGAGTTGTTACTACCACATCAAACTGTCTTCATGGACAACATATGAAAGTTTGACCCAGAGACCTGTTCTCGCATTTCTCTCCTGCACATTTCCCACAATCCTGTATTTTCCCCCTAGGTATCACAAAACAGTTTATTCTTCATAATAATATCATCAAAAAGGCAAAGGAAGAAAATGACCAGTGGCATTCATATCTCTTTATTGTAGGCAGCGTTTTTGTCATTTACCACCATAAATTAAATCTCAAGGTATAGAAGACTGCTGCTCATTTTTATATTAAATGCCAAATTCATCATTGTTGCTTGAAGGTAAACACTAAAGCTGGAAACATGATGAAAACAGTATTGCTAAAATATTAAACCATTTAAACAACCCCCTGGAACATTATAGAGTCTCTCTACTCCAAAATCCATCCAGAAGTCTTAAGTTTTGTGAACACTTTTGAATAATAAAGAATCATTGATTAATTGATTATTCAAAGCAATTTGGCACTAGACAGTTAAGTCACATAGCCACAGCTCAAATAAGAGTAAAAGAAACTAATATTTTTACAATAAAATGGGTTTTACTTTATTTTTACGATCCCTTTAACATATTCTGTTGACTATAAATAATGTTGCACTTACATGTTTACTAACTCTCATCAGAGTAATAGTAGAGTATTTGTAGACTGGTAGGGTTAGGGTTAGAATAAGCTGACATGTACTTGCAAAGTTACTTATAGCCAGTAGAATGTCTGTTGGGAAATGCCATGAAAATAAAGAGTTTGCAGATGCTATTAAGCAAACAGTCTACTAATACTCTGATAAGAGTTCATTGACAACATATAGGTGCAATATTGCTTATTGTCAACAGAATGTTCAAAAAGGACCATCAAAATGAAGTGTTACCATAAAATGTTATGCATCTGCTGTGCAAACTTTGTTCTACTTTTCTAGGAAAAACATTAAAGGAAGTCTAATGGGATAGATGGCGCACCCACATCATATTCCACACCCAGGCACCTCAGGTTTCCAACCCTGCGCATGCATACATTGTACCATTGTCTCATTAATTCCAACTTGCTTTCTTTCCTCTGTCTTCAATCTAAACCCATCACCCTCTTTTCATCTCTGGTCTTTAACTCTGGTTTTATCTCTCTCTCTCTTGCTTTCCCTCAGCTGCCAGTGATGGGTTTCATTACTGTACTCAATCTCAGGACACGGACAGCCTCTCCCTCGCGACGTGCGCCTTCATATAATCCTTTTAATTAAAGGCCCTGCTCCTCACCCGCGCTGCCCTGAGCTTTGTTTCCGCCACACGCTCATGCACCCTGAAGCTCACCCACTCATTTTGTCAAGCCATGCTCTTGCCATTTGAAAGAAGGTGGTGTCACCTTTGTCTCCCCTCTTTTATATGGCTTTAATCTCCACACTAATATTGCCGGGGAGCGTGTGGGCACATGCGTCCGGCTTTTGTGCAGACGTGCGTCTGTGTGTGTTTGCAACGGGCTGGCCATTGATCCAGCTTGAGGCTCATCAGGGTTAAACGCAATCAAGGATTTAAAACACTCTCGATAGCATGCGATTGGGACGTCGGATAAGAGCGCACAGGAAGCGAGAGCCATTTGTTGCAAAGCACATCGATTTTGCTTTATACGTTGAACAAAATCCTGTGGTGAATGGCGCTCCAGCATCGCGTCTGAAAGTGAAAAGAACCCTCTAAAATTAGAAAGAAGGAACGGAGGGAAATGGGATTGAATGCCCAAGCCCATTTATTCTCCATTTACTTTTTCCGCCCTTCATTCCTCTTTCTCTCACTCCACCATCCACTCTCGATTCTTCACGTGAAGCCTCCGGCATATGCGTGGCCCCTTCGTCCTGCTGGGAGTCGACGGCTTGTCCAAACAGATTCCCCACGCTGGCTGATTGATAAAAGACTCTTTAACCTGTGCCTCGGTGCCCTTGACCCAACCCATCCACTATTCATTTGGGTTTAAATTCACATTGGTCTGTCTGGAGTATCTGTCTCCGGATCTACAGGTTATTAATCTCCCTCTGGAGCCCTTTTTTTTATGCATGCGCTCCCCTGTGTCTGTATGAAGGGCTCCCTACTCCGCAGGGTATTTATTCACCCAGGCTCCATGTAGGACCCCACACTGCAGGGCAAACGTCATCCTATATTTTCAAGGCAGTGTTTTATTGACATCCCAAAAATATATTTTTTAAATACTGTGTTGAAGCCTTTACTATAAAGCCTTTGGCTAGTAAAAACTATTAAAATCTATAAACTCTAGATTTGATAAAAGTTTAATGCTTTTTCAAATTAATATCAGAAGGGAAATTATGTACATTTACACTATTTGTAAATTTGTACACTACATTATTATGTACATTACACTAGTTTTATGTTATTGTACTATATTCCTTGTTGCTTGCTGTACTAAAGGTATATTATTGTAATCATTAAATAATTTACTGTCATCAACAAAGGTACAAATGTATCCACTTTTGCCATTATAAGCATTTACATTATTCAAAAATAATTTCATTTTTAGTAATTATGATGACATGAACACAAATTTTTAATAATCTTACCATTATACTGTAAGCTAATCAGATGCTACACAATAGTAGTTTGAAAGGTATACAAGTTAATCAGATCTTGATGCTTGGCTTTGCTTGGTTTCTATATCTTGGTTTGTAATTGAGCAATGTAGCCCCGCCCTCAATTTCTAATTGGCTGTGTCTTTTCATTTATGCACAATTTTCAGATTTAAGACATGCAACATTTATTTCTTCAATGTTGTAAAACAATTTTATATTACAGAATTAAAAGAACCTGGATTAGAAGCGAATGGAGGCTCAACTTTGCATGCAATGCATGATCCTTGACTAATCTATAGCAACACTGGTTGGACAGGAGTAGATGGAGAGCTTCTAGAGGTGTGTGTGTGTGTTGGTCAGGACACTTTGGTTTGGATGGAGGGCTGACCTTCAACAGCATTCACAAATCATTGGTGTGACATTGTGATGCGTTGTGTTCTGATCGATTGAGGAGACAATAGGTTATTCAACACTGCCACGACAGGTCACAGATGTCTCCTGCACCTTTCACAATGAGAGACCTCTCACAATACCAGATGGGACCACGTCTACCCATTTGGGGTCATCGAAAATGAACAATTAATGTCATGTTTGCACTCTCCCAGCACTAAACTGTGAGAAAGAGACACAATGAGCACCCCTTCCACTTGAGATATCCGACGACTTCATAGGATCTGTCTGAGGCACCAGCAGACAAAGGGTTAAGTTCCAACCCAGCGTTTTTCATTTCCTTTTATCTGCAGTTCATATATTGTAGATGTTGCTCTCTTTTGCAGTTTAATACATTGGAGATGACAGGTCTGCCTTTTTGACCCCTTCGGCTGTGTTTGAATAAGGAAGTGATCCAGAACCACTACCCTCTTCTTGGACCGGAGACATATAGGTAGACGACTGCCGTAATAAAAACTAATCAAATACAACAAGTGAGCTTTCTGCAAGTAGCGAAGAAGGAGAGGAATAGAGATGGAGAGAGACAGAGTGAAAAGGGCCGAGGGTGGAGGATATGAGAGAGGGAGAGATTTGGAAAGAGATGAAAAGGTCCTCCCACATAAATTTTCTCTTCTCTTTCCTTTGTCTCTCTCAATTTCTTCCATTTTTATAGGGCGGTTGTATTTTGAAATGCAAATGTAAAGGGCCTGAGCTTCAAAGGGGCCCTTAAAATTCCATATCGACCAATAGGCATTTGGCTACGTATATATTACAGCCCAATGTCTGTTCTAAGTGAAGGGTGTTTGTATCTAGCCACTATAAATCAAAGACCTTCAGGTTGTTTGCATTCATGTATGTGAGGTAGTGTTTGACCTTATTCAGCTGAGGAGATGGATGGATCCCTGCTGTGTGGAACAGTCAGTATATTGCAATTTGAAATCCTTGAAGAGGATGTGCTTTTAGTTGGAGTGAAATGAAAGCTTTATATATATATATATATATATATATATATATATATATATATATATATATATATATATATATATATATATATATTTAGGGCAATCATTTGAAAGTGTTTCAGATGTTTACTATTTTCTATGTAAATTCCATAATAATCTTATTAAAAATATATTGTTCAATTATAATGTATTTACTTCTCAAACTGCTTTTTGCAATGTCTATTCAATGACTTATTAGTCTGGCTTTCTATGTAGGCTTTCAATCATCTTTATCTGGCTATATTCTCAGCAAATAGAGTTAAATGCTATTAATTGTGATTAATTAATCTGCCTATTACGACAGTCCTAATTCACAAATGGATGCTGATATTTGGAGCCGATGAATGTATTTTTCTATTGCTGGAAGGAGATGAACTTTTATCATCCATCCTTGGCCTTTACAGCTCCAATTCTAATAGCGCAAGACATTGATCTTAATAATGGCCAGTTTATGACCAATATGCACCACTAATTGAATCAATTTGGCCATTTTTATTGTATCACTGAATTTCCACGAAGCACATTGTTCACTGTGTGTATGTTTGAAACACGGGGGGACAGGTACTTTCTAATTTATAGAAATTTCATGAATATTTCAGCATTTGGAAAATGTCTCAGACAGACTATGCATTATTCAAGGCACATGGTGCATGTGCTTGCATTCAATTATAGATGTGACAAATAAGCCCTGTGGGCAAATGTATGCAGTTATTTATATGTGTGCTTAACACTAGTTTGATATGAGCTATAAAAGTTTCATGCATTGATTCTTCTGTGTAATAAAAGGACGTTGTAATGTGCATTGTGCAGATGATCCCAGGAAGCTGAGTAGCATGTGTCTTTAAGTATTAAATCGGGCTGTTGATTTAATGTGTTAATTTAATACAATTAATTATGATGAAAATAATGCATTAGCACATTTAATAAAACTTAAATGCACATACCATTGGAGCAATTAAAGCTTGACTTAAAATTTTAAGGTTCTTTATTGGTATCTAAGATTCCAAGATGAACTTATAACACCCATGGAACCTTTCCACTGCACAGAAGGTTCTTTATAGTCGAAAAAGGGTTCTTTAGAATTTAAAAACTTTGTTGGTTCCTTTAAGCAATCGAGCATTGCTGTGAAACCATCTTACAAGTGCTGAGTAACCTAAATAAATATTTAACAATCAGCCTTAGAAGGAAAGTTCAACAAAAAATAATACATATATATATTTTTTACTCAAAGCCTGTTTATTTTATCTGCAGAATACCGGAGAATATCTTTTGAAGAGCATTGAAGCCCTTTGATTTCTATTGTATGGGCAAAAAGCACATTTCTTATAGAAAAAATAAAGTTCTGCAGATTTGGAACAACATGATGGTGAGTAAAGATGTTTCAGCTTTTATTTTTAGGTTGAAATGCAGTATCTCTTTTAAGAACAGAATGTTTTTGAGATCAAGAGAAACATTTATTTATTTACGCGTGTTTACTGGTAGTGTTCATGCTGTAAACATGCAGCAACTGCCGTGGCAGCAAAAGAAAAAAAAACGGGCACCTTTTTCACCTCATAGCTCATGTCAAATTAATTGTATAGATTTACTCAGTTCTTGTTGGTTAAGGCCTTTCAAATAAGAGAAACTTGGGAAACAGCTGGGGGTGGAATTCAATTTTAGTGCCGGAGCTCCACTAGACTCCCTACTGATGTCCCCTACTGTTTCCAGATCCTCACAAAAACGCACCACCATCCACAGGATTCCGTTTGTAAATCTAGATGCGTTTAGCAGGCACAGGCAGTTCGCACGGCAAATGTGCGCGTTCGCATCGTGTTAGCATATCAGGGATGAGCTTTGCAGCAATGATATAAAAGTGTGAAACAATTTGCTGCTATTTAGGATGCAAAACAGAAAATACCTCTGAATGCGAACTAGAAGAGAATGCTAACAAGTATCAGCATAATCGTGCTGTAAGTTAGCATCTGCAGAGGAATGTAGCATAGAAGCATTGTTGTGGAACGTGGGGCCGCATTGCATTAGGAGAGGCTGTGTTGATGAAGCCGGTGTTAAGGGAGCGTGTGGCGCTGAACGCTCAAATTAGACCACTGTGGATAGAACTGTACTATTGTGTGCCTTCACAAATGAGACAAATGAAAAACCTGATGAGTCCCCTATGGCCTGGTGAGAGACAGCCAACACAAACAGCGCTCCTGGTCGTCCCCTAATTGGACCCAGCTGGGACTTATTTCGCAACCATGGGTGTTTCAAGGACTTGGTTCATTACCAAGCTCCAACAAAGACTTTAGAACTGGTCTGG
Organism: Carassius auratus; assembly: GCF_003368295.1. Classification (NCBI taxonomy): domain Eukaryota; kingdom Metazoa; phylum Chordata; class Actinopteri; order Cypriniformes; family Cyprinidae; genus Carassius; species Carassius auratus. Next base: position 307 of record NW_020524154.1, on the reverse strand, counting down.
GAGTGAGAATTTATGAAAATATGTTTATTTCACCCCGCACTGTTGTTAATAGGACACTGATTCAAGATTGAAAAGACTTTAAGTTTTAGGCATTAGTAATAGACTGTTCAATTAAAGCTTTAATGAAATATCACATTTACTGATGTTCTAAGAAATTTGTGTACATTTTATACAGTGAATAGTGCTCACCGACATTCTTAACAGTGTTGTTTCCAGAAATAAATGTATAGAAGCTTTAAGGTCGGAATGAACTACAATCCCATGAGAAGCATTGCGAATGAACAATTAAAACAATGGTAAAAAAACA